>NC_035448.2:56788828-57093524 GCF_002127325.2 Helianthus annuus | reverse complement strand
TCTTCTCGTATTGGCAGAAAGTGGGCTGATTTGGTTAGACGGTCGACTATAACCCAAATACTGTCGTGACCTGATGGCGTGGTCGGAAGCTTCGTTATGAAATCCATAGCTATGCTTTCCCACTTCCATACGGGTATCGGCGGTTGTTCGAGTAAGCCTGAAGGTCTTTGGTGTTCAGCCTTGACTCTTGCACAAGTTAAACAGCTACCAACATATAGAGCAATATCCCTTTTCATCCCAGGCCACCAGTACTTGTAGCGAAGGTCCTGGTACATTTTGTCCGCACCGGGATGAATGGAATATCGGGATTTGTGGGCTTCGTTCATGATGATCTTTCGCAAATCTGTCCTCCTCGGAACCCAGATTCGGTCCAGATAATAGAATATCCCGTTGGCTTTGCTCACGAGCTGAGTTCCATCATGATAGATTCGTTCTTTCTTCAATGTACGCTCGTTAAAGCAAGCGTGTTGTGCTTCACGGATGAGAGCTTCGAGGTTATACTGAGCCTGGATGTTTCGAACACCTATCACGTAATTCTTTCTGCTGAGGGCGTCTGCAACTACATTCGCCTTGCCTGGGTGATAACGGATCTCACAGTCGTAATCGTTGAGAAGTTCTACCCATCGGCGTTGACGCATATTGAGTTCTCTCTGGTTAAAGATATGCTGTAGGCTCTTGTGATCGGTGAAGATCGTACACTTTGTACCATACAGGTAGTGTCGCCAAATCTTTAGGGCAAAGACAACTGCGCCTAGCTCGAGGTCATGGGTTGTATAGTTCTTCTCGTGGATTTTGAGCTGTCGAGATGCGTAAGCTATAACCTTGTCTCGTTGCATGAGAACACAGCCAAGTCCAAGGTTTGAAGCATCACAATAGACAACGAAGTCATCGCTTCCGTCCGGCAATGTAAGAACTGGTGCGTGGCACAGCAAGTGTTTGAGGGTTTGGAAAGCAGTCTCCTGCGCGTTTCCCCACACAAAAGGCTTGTCTTTATGAGTAAGGGAGGTAAGCGGTACAGCAATCTTTGAGAATCCTTCGATGAATCGCCGGTAGTAACCAGCTAATCCGAGAAAAGAGCGAACTTCTGACGGATTCTTTGGCGTAACCCATCCCTTGACTGCCTCAATCTTTGCAGGATCAACGTGTATACCCCGACTATTCACAATGTGACCCAGAAATTGAACCTCCTCCAACCAGAACTCACACTTGGAGAACTTGGCGTAGAGTTGGTTTCCCTGAAGCAACTCGAGAACCAATCGCAAATGCTGCGCATGTTCGGCCCTCGATCTGGAATAGATCAGGACATCGTCGATGAATACAATGACGAAACGGTCTAAGAACGGTTTACACACGCGATTCATTAGATCCATAAAGACCGCGGGTGCGTTGGTCAAACCAAAAGGCATGACAACAAATTCGTAGTGGCCGTATCGGGTTCGAAAAGCGGTTTTGGGTATGTCTTCCTCTTGAATCCGCAACTGATGGTAGCCTGAACGTAGATCAATCTTGGAGAAACACTGAGCACCTTGTAGTTGGTCAAACAGATCATCGATTCTAGGTAAGGGGTATCGGTTCTTGATGGTCAGCTTGTTCAATTCCCGGTAATCGATGCACATTCGGAACGACCCGTCCTTCTTTTTGACGAAAAGGACTGGTGCGCCCCATGGAGAAGTGCTCGGGCGAATGAAGCCTTTTTCAAGTAACTCTTGGAGTTGGTTTGAGAGTTCTCGCATCTCAGATGGAGCGAGTCGATACGGAGCTTTGGCTACTGGGTTGGCTCCTGGAATAAGGTCGATTCGAAAGTCGATATCACGACTTGGAGGTAATCCAGGAAGATCATCAGGGAACACCTGAGGAAATTCTCGGACAACGGGGACATCCTTGACTTCAACTTTCTTTTTCTTGTCCGTCTCTGCTACAACAATGTTGGCCAAGAAGGCTCGATATTCCTTGCGGAGATATTTGCGAGCTTGAAGACAGGACATGAGCTTGAGACCTTTGGCAGTAGTTTCACCATAAACACATAGAATATCACCACTAGCTAGCACAAAACGAATCATCTTATCGGAACACACAACTTCAGCACGGTTTTCACGAAGAAAGTCCATGCCTACTATGACATCGAAACTTCCGAGCTGCATTGGAATGAGATTAATCGGGAATATATGATTGTTGAGCTTGAGAGTACAATCACGGAGCACAGAATTGACAGCAATGGTTCTTCCGGTAGCGACTTCCACTTCGAAGGGTGTCGAAAGATAAGAGCGCTTACGTCTAAGAAGCTTCTCAAATTCAAATGACACAAAGCAGTTATCGGCTCCAGTATCAAACAAACATGATGCATATATACCATTCACAAGGAACGTACCATTGACCACATTGTTATCAGCTTGAGCCTGACGTGCATTGATGTTGAAGGTTCTGGCGTGAGCTGCTTGCTGTTGAGGCTGTTGTTGTTGTTGCTGGGGTTGTTGAGCTTCTTGTTTCACCACCCTGTTCGGGCACCGGTTTGCGAAGTGGTTAGGGTCACCACATGCAAAGCAGGTCCGAACATTGTTTGCCGGGGCCTGTGCAGCTTGAGGAGCTTGAGGAGCAGGTAGCAGGGCTTGGTTAACAGCAGCCTGGGCTTGCGTTTGACGGGGACCATAGCGGCAACTCGCAGTGAAATGCCCGTAAACGTTGCAGTGGGCACAGAATCGGCAGGCCACACCCACCGGGTGATGATAGGAACATGTAGCACAGAGTGGGTGGGGGCCGGTGTACGCACGCTTCGCTGGCGGCGCATTGATCACTGGCGCTGAACGCTGTGGCTGTTGCTGCTGGGCTGGTACAGACTGTAGTGGAGCAGCAGTGGTTGCGGCAGCGCAACTTTTGTTCTTCTTTCTTCTTCTCGAAGACTTGGAGGCTTGGGCAGTGGTGTTATCGGTTGATGCGGCAGTAACTTGATGCAACGATTTGGATGGCTTATCCCAGACACCAGCCTTAACTCGCTTGTCGTTAATCTCGGCAGCGAGTAGGTAGGTTTCCTCGATTGATGCGGGTTTGGCGGCGTGAACAAAATCTGCGACACAATCCGGAAGAGCACGGATGTATTTCTTGATGGTCATGTCAGAAGTCTTGACCTGGTCGGGACATATGATACTCAATTGCTTGAAACGGGCGGTGAGTCCAGCATTGTCTCCCTCCTTTTGCTTGATACTCCAGAACTCATCCTCCAACTTTTGGCGTTCGTGGGGAGGACAGAACTCGTCCATCATGATCGCTTTCAATTCCTTCCACGTCAGCTCGTATGCAGCGTCGTTCCCGCGCTTGTTCCTTTCTGCGGTCCACCAGTCCAAAGCTCGCGACTGGAAGACACCGGTAGCATTGAGAGTACGGAGGTGATCTGGGTATCCGCTTTGACGAAGGGTGACTTCTACCGAGTCAAACCAATGAAACAGAGCCGTAGGGCCATCTTCACCGGTAAACTCTTTTGGCCCACATGCCTTGAATTGTTTGAAGCTAAAAGTAGCTTTGTTGGGGTCTTTGGGCGTGAGGGTTCGGGATTCCTCCGATGACTTGCTTGCGTTCTCGAACACATCACTGACGGCTTTCGCCACGGTCTTAGAGATGATAGCAGCCAGACGTCGATCTCTTTTCTCCTGGCGGGTAAGACGCGAGTGTGATCTAGGTTGTCCAGATGACGACATGGTCTGCAATAGACATCGTCACAGGCTCAACACAACGAATTCGAGTCTCACACGTTCTTAGATCTCTAAAGCTTAGAATCACGTCGCATCTCTCGTCACGTAACACATATAATCACATAAGCACATAATCATAGAGGCACATAAGCACAGAAGCAATTAGGGCACATAAGCACAGAAGCAATTAGGGCACATAAGCAATTAAGCAAATAGAGCACTTAATTTCCTAAACACGTACGCAATTTTATCACAGAGGTAGTCAGAAAACAGAAACCTATAACCACAAGTCGAGTGTCGTTCGTTTTGCGTATCGGATAGCATCACATTGTATCGTCTAACTTAGTCGTATAGCGTAGCATAGCACACTGGTTTCGTTTAGATCACATCAACAGGGATTTGAATCGAGATAGAATAGCAACAAAGGTCACGCAGATTGATAACAAATGGAGTAATCAACGAATCTTAAAACACGTAAACAGGTAAATCACATAAAATCAACAAAACAACACTCAAAATCGGAAAATGGATTGTCTGCGGCTACTAGACTTTGACTAACCATGGCAATTTAACTATTCACAGTTGACTTGTCGTCACTTTCGACTCTAGGGGACATGTTCCTGCCTCGATTCTTGGGCATTATGCATGCGCATTCTAGGTCATACTCGTGAGTTCAGGTCATTGGAGTCCGTCAATTGCCTTGGCGAGATAAAATAAAGTCGGAATAACTGCCAAGGTTAGGGTTTCACCCCTAGCTCAGCAATTTCTTCCTTGTTTTAAGAAAATCTTAGAGGAAAGTTTTCATCAAATTACGGGTTTCAGCCCTAATTTGGTATAATTCTCCCCCATTTGTTGATAGAAAATCGCACAAAATAATTGGCAAAAATTTGTAATTTAGGCAGGAATTGGCGGATTTCACTCCTAATCCCGTCCAAATTACAAAATTTGGCTCGGAGTTCGGATGTAATGATAGAATAGAAGGAAACAACATAAAATAAGCACATAAACTTAGTCTCTTGGTTCCTAACTATAGTCTAGGTCTCTAAGACAGCGATCCGGACTAGATCGTGTCTAACCTAATTCCCTATAGTTATGGCTCTGATACCAATCTGTCACACCCCAACCGATGGCGGAATCATCGGGGCGCGGCACTGAGCGAAACAGATTGTCCAGAAGTCTCCACAACAACTAACATACAATTCAGTTATACAACACGTCCCATACCGTGTCCCAAATAATATCAAGTTATCATAGAAATCAACTAAACAATATGGGAACTGTTCCGACAACTCAAATTCTTAATTATTACAAACCGAATGTAAATATTGTTTTAAGACCTCTAGACGGCTATCCGTAAATCTTACTGACTACAGGTGCCAGTACAAGATCTACAGATAATTATGGCCCTGGAACAGATACGTGGACACTGTCCTAAGGTCACAGGCTCCTAGAAGCTTATTATTGCCTCGCTTCCCTAGCACGCTAGTAGCTTAAACACCTGTCACATACGTTAAAATAAAAGTCAATACATATAATGTAAAGGTGAGTACACAAGTTTGATATAGCATATAGAGTTCGAATAGTTTACGCATAACCAAGCACGTACACAAGGGCAAACGATGCATGTAAATTATCAACATGGGACCATCGATACCAATGACTTCGAGTTGACTGTCCGAGACAGTTCGCAATACATGATTACCACCGTAATCCATGCAAGTAATTGTCCTTAGCAACCCCCGTGTGAACGGGTGCTGAGTCCAAACTATAGTACTACGTTGCTAAAGCAGGCAGATAGCACTCCACGTGTAAACATAATAAACAGCAATCATTTAGACAAGTAATACATGCAAATAGGTTAGCGTTCAAATAGTTTGTGTTGTTTGTGAATTTGATAGATTACGTATGTAACACCCAAAAGTGCTGAAAGCAAAAAGGGATCGAGTATACTCACAGTGGTTGATTGTGGATTGAAGGGAGCACTGAGAATAGGTTAGCCTGAATAGTTCGATAACACAACGATGAGTAACGCGGAAAAAGTAAACAATGTACTCGGATCGAGTAGGCCATTCGATCGGACAGCAGTTCGATCGAGTGGGCTGTTCGATTGGTTTGGAAGTCCGTTCGAACATCCATTCGATCGGCTGGCTGGCTCGATCGGCTGGTTCCTTCAAGTAGATTGTTTCTTCCTTTGATGTGAAGGATGTGTTTGTGTATGATGGTTTGTACTACCTTTCAAGTTGGCCGATCGAACAGCTGTTCGATCGGTTAGTCCAACCGATCGGTTAGCATTGCATTGTTCTCAAATATGTCACTCGATCGGTTGGCATGCTCGATCGGGTGACATTCCAATGTTTCGAAAAGTCTAAGTGTTTTAAAGTATAGTATCTCATGATCCGAGCAGTAATGATTACAATCGAGTGGCGTAGTCGATCGAACAGTACCTCGTCAATACTACACTTTTGTGAGTTTGTGGGACTAAGTGCTAGTCGATCGGTTAGCCTAACCGATCGGCTGGCATAGTCGTTCGGTTGGGCTGTTCGATCGAACAGCCTAGCCGTTCGGCCAGCTTCTCGATTCGGTTAACCTATCACTTAACACTTGGTTATTCCCGTTGTTTGTTGATGTTTTAGAGATATTTTGACTACGAGTTGAACCACAAAACTGAAGTCTCCACTTAGCCTACTGACTCGAGTAGGAATCACCCAAACCCGGTCAGAGACGGTTTGGAACCCAAGTTTAACGTTTAACCCGAAATCGGTATATCTCTCGGTAGAACCCGAATCTTGAACCATGTGTTTGTTTAGAATGGTTTATAAATCGGTTCAAGCTTCGTTTTCACCGGTTTGAGTGTAAAAGAGTTGAAAGATAGATGAAAACCCATCTTCCAATCCTTTTCCACCGTGAAATGTTAAGATCTTTGGAAGATTTTAGGTTATTTATGTGGAAATCGGTTAGATCTAGCTTATTCATGGTTGAATGAAGTCAAGAACATGAAGTTCTTGATGAACACCAAGAACACCATGATGACATCACTCAAGAATACCTAGATCTTGGTGATTTCATGGATGAAATTCAGATTTTGAAAGATAGAAAGATGGAGAATCGATTAATGAACAAAAACGTACAAGGATTAGAGCGAAATACTTACCGGTTTGAGAGAAATCTGAGATTTAGTGAGAAGAAGAGGCTGGTCGGTCAGAGCTTTTCCAAAAGTGGAAAGTTTGACAAGGACAGCCCTATTTATAGGCTTCCAAAAGAGGAAAGGGTCAGCTGATCGAACAGCATCCCTGATCGAGCAGCTGTCCGATCGAACAGCCTGTTCGATCGGCTAGCCTGTTCGATCAGGTTGCCCTGTTCGATCGGCTTGCCTGGTTTTGAGTGTTTCGCGACGATTTTCGATATTTCGAGTTCGATGAACGATGATTTGAGGATGATAGAATTCCTAATCAAATTACTTTTAGTTCCAACTACTATATCTAACATACAAGCATCCTTACACCACGATTTGGATTCGATTTTGATTGAGTTTGATTCACCTTTGAGCCTTGATTGATTTGATTGATTCACCACACACTTTAACATAAAAGTAAACATGCACAAGTAACACGTAAGGCACACACACACGTATAAAAGCATTAAAATTATCCACACTTGAGTTCGATGATTGATTCGATTAGCTTGATTATTGATTGACTAGCTTTATTGCGTTGTTACTTCCTATCATTCACAGTCGGTCGTTGATTCACAGTTCGATTATCGGTTGATTAGTTTGATTATACAACACTTACTCCAAATAATACGAAAATCAAAATGAAACTAAAATGAAATTAATCTTTATTAATCTTTAATTCCAATAACAGTCAACACTTGACTTTGACTTTGACTTTTGGAAAACACGGGGTGTTACACTTGACAACTGTGACAACTTATCTATCTGTGTGTGTCACATCCATCCTGTTATAGCAATCGATATGATTAATTTTACAAATTTTTTTTTCTAATTAGCGTTGTTAACTACCAAAAGAATGCATACACAAATAGTTCTAGTGGACGAAGCAAAGAGACCGTTGTGTATATGAATCACGTTTTTTTTCTAATTAGCGTTGTTAACTACCTAGAAATTGATATGGTGAGTTGGTAATCAAAATCAAGATGTCAGACAACGTGCCTTTCGAGATCCAAGAGGAAATAATCAAACGCCTTCCAGTAAAATCACTGATTCGATTCCGATATCAACATACTCTTCTCCAGACGCTTAGTTGTTACGAATGACAAGTTGAGGGGTCTAGTTAACTTTCAGATTCAGATTCAGATTCAGGAAGCAGATGATTGGAGCGCAGGAATCAATGCAAAACCCTCACCCTCAAAATCAACCAGAAACCAAAGGAAAAATGGCAGATAATGGCCTGGTAACCGGAAGAGAAAAAACCCTAGTGCATATTCAATATTCATTGCTTCATTAAAATTACAACACACGATAAAATGCTTGGAACTCACCTGATAACAAATAATCAGTTCAAACTTTCAACAATCGACATCTGGTCCTTGTTTTTCCACATCATTCTGTCACTTTGTGTGTTGACAAAGCTGACAAACACATTGGTATTTTCTCAAAATGTGCAAACTTGAAGAATCTCACTTCATTGCGTATGTGCTTGTGCTGTAGAAACCGGTGATGAATTTGTGTATCTAAATCAGGTTCTCTGCCTTAGATCGGTCATTCCTTGTGATACATGAATGTTGTATTCTTGTCTTTCAGAAGAGTTGGTATTGAACCAAGAATACTTCAAACATTCTAAACCCTACTTGGAAACAAACCAACAAAATCCTTATACTCTTCTAGCAGAACCCGACACGTCTTTTATCATGTGACGGACACAGGTGCAAGAGAATGGCGAGTTATTTTCAGTTATTTCTGTTGATCCACAAATTCCATTGTTTAAATCAGAATCAGGTTCTCAAAACAAGGATCGTTCTAATAGATTAAAGAGAATAAACCAATTTTTTACCATTTTTTACCCATAGTATACGGGCCGTATAACAATATACGACCCGTATACATCGTTCGTATACATTGTATACGATCGGTAAAAATTTTTTTTACCGAGAGTATACGGGCGTATAAACGTATACGGCCCGTATACATATGGTAAAAACCTCTGTAATCTTTATATAGTGTGTGATTTGACCGGTTGTATTAAGTTATCTCTGTTGAATTTGATTTCAACAAATCTTTTCCTTTTCCTTCAATTTCTAGAACATTCTCTGTAACATGAAGATAAATCAATTGTATTTTTTTAGTTGCTTCTCTTGTTAAGTTTCTGAACCAACCGAAATCCACAAACTCTAACAGTTACTTCGTTTTTACCGTCCGGTTTTCAAACTCTTTCACTCAAAGTTAATATTCACTGTGGTGGATGCAAGCATAAAGTTAGAAAAATACTCAAGAAGATTGAAGAGTACACAACTGAAGGTTCAGTGCACGAAAAGTTTCTTACGAACGATATGTATCAGGAAGCTCAGTATCAACAACTTGTGGGTGGGAATATGGCTATGAAGAATAGTATGGATAAACAATCACCGGTACGGATTTTGGTGTTTTGGTTGGTTGAAAGAAGTGAATGGTCCTTGTTTTTCCATGTATCAACAATCACCGGACGTGTCATGTTCTTCTGCTAGTAGTATGAGTCTGAGTCCATTGTGGTTCGTGAACGTATTGTTGAAATCGTCCATCACTTAAGACCTTCAAAGATTTGTTTAAATCGAAGAAAAGAGTAACTAGTAGAAGACGTGTCGGGTTCTTCCAACAAATTGTGTATGTGCTTGTGCTGTAGAAACCGGTGATGAACTTGTGCTGTAGAAACCGGTGATGAACTTGTGTTGTAGAAACCGGTGATGAACTTGTGCTGTAGAAACCGGTGATGAACTTGTGCTGTAGAAACCGGTGATGAACTTGTGCTGTAGAACGTTGGAAACCCGACAAACAGTCTTGACAACTGTGATAGCATATTCAATCTTCATTGCTTCATTAAAATTACAACACACGATAAAATGCTTGTAAAAATGCATCAACTCTCCTATATCAACATACTCTTCTCCAGACGCTTAGTTGTTATGAATGACAACTTGAGGGGTATAGTTAATCTATTACAAGCTACAACACACGATAACTTTACACTTTATATAGTGTGTGATTTGACCGGTTGTATTCAGTTATTTCAGTTGATCCACAAATTCCAACAAATATTTCACTCCAGTAGCTGAAACCAAACGTAGACGGAGATGATAGGCCTGGTAACCGGAAGAGAAAAAACGGCAGTGATTCAGAATGTTTCGAATCATCACAGAAGACGTGTCGGGTTCTTCTGCTAGTGATTCGGAATGTTTCGAATGTGACAACTGGCACAAAACCGGTAACTTCCGTACACTTTAATTATTATTTAATGACTGCAATTATGTGCTTAAATGTCAACATTGACTAATTAGATGCTAAGCAAGTGAATTCATGCACGTTGTATACTACAAAATATTGCTTCATGCAATCGAGAGCGCTGCGTCAGAAATATTAGTAAACTCACCGGTAAGACACACTGTGTCAACGGAACTGCAGAAAGCAGTCAGACATTAGAATTGAGGCCTAGGTGTAGGTCCTACGACAAAGGTACATTAAAACCCAAGAGTACATATCAGGGTTTAATTTATGGTCGTTACGAAAGCTAAAACACGCACTAAAAGGCACCCGAAACACACTTTAAGTGCAGAACTAATTACGACAAAACTGCGAAACGAACGTTGGTGGCCGCCCGGATAATATTTAATCCCACAAATATTCTGTTATGATTAAAATTTTATTTCAATCAGGTTCGTGTTGAAAAATAAATTAAAACGCTTAAAAACGTTATTTTTCAAGTTTAAGCGCGTACCGTGAGTTCCTACGCGACACAGTGCTTACACTGCAAAACGCAGACAACGCAGAAAACCCAGGAATATGCCAGGAATATGCCAGGAATATGCCAGGAATATGCCAGGAATATACCAGGAATATGCCAGGAATATGCCAGGAATATGCCAGGAATATGCCAGGAATATGCCAGGAATATACCAGGAATATACCAGGAATATGCTAGGAATATGCTATATGGAAGGTCTATAAATACCACCATTCCATCGCTCCATCTTCCTCATCACCACACTTCCACTCTCTCCCTCTCTCTCTCTAGAAAAGCTACGGCCAAACACCCCCTCTCAATCCATCAATTTTTCGGTTTTGATCACCACATTCCAAGTCCATACAACTATCAAGGATCCCGTATAAGGAGGCTTGGTGCAAACGGAAAGCGAAGGACCTCATTCTCTTGCTTTTATCCACCCTATTTGCGTCTAGATTCTTCCCTAGCCTCGAGCTAGTGGTATGTTGCTTAAATCACATTCTTGAACTATTTTGAAGTGGTTAATATGATATGTAACGGTTAAAACTCGAAATCTTACAAGTTGATGCATTAAAGTCTACTAAAAACACTAATAATGATGGTTAATAGCTCATATGTTGTGTAAATGTTGTAGTAATTGATTTGTGTGGTTATTTGGACCCGATCTATGTTGTAGCTCGGATCATCATTTAACCCGGGTTGGTCATGATCATGGATCATGACATAAGGATGTTTTGAAAGAAACAAGGGTTAAAGGGGTGAAACTCTACTACACATGAATCATGAACTTGTGTAAAAAAGGAATTTTTCTTGTAAAATGAAGTTCTAAACTAATAGATCTAAAGATCTACAAATGGTATTTTCGAAAGACCAACTGTAAGACGAAACCATGTTTTAAAACCGAATCTTTCATGAACTAGAGGTGTTTTTGTGAACAAACAAGTGTGTGGACACTTGTGTAACAAAAGTTTTAACAAAGAAATAATTTTCATAAAAACCGACTAGAAGTTGTGAAACTTCATATTCTTTAAAAATAAGGTTTTTAAGAAATTAAACTTATTTATAAAGATAACAAGACTTACTAAATGTGCTAGTAAATTACTACACATTTTTGTAAATATTCAAGTTCATGAAATGGAGTAATTAGTGAATGTTGTTGATGATTATTGTTGATAATTGTTGATGTTGATTGTTGACGATTTAAAAGAAAATAAACACATGTTTTGAAAACATGAGAAACCTCCATTTTTAGGGGAAACTCTGTCAAAATTTTTATAAATTTTGACACTTAGAAAAAAATATAAGTTTTTGAAGAACTTATTCCCTAAAAATGTATTTAAGAGTATTACCAAGGTTTCCCTAATTTTTGGTGATAAGAAATGAGGATTTCTTCAAAAATAAAAATGGATATAAGTATGTATATTTTTGAGAGAAAAATATATATTATTTTATCACCAACTTTTGTGCTAAGTGGATATAGTATGTGTTATACGTGCTATCGTATTAAGACTTAAAAATACACATACATCATACAAGATACATAATTCGGGTGCAAAGTGCAAAACACAAAAGACTTATATTTATTTGTGAGAAAATAATATAAGTAAGACATTTAGTTAAAAATATAAAATATTTTTAACACAAGAAAATATACACAAAAGAGAATGACTGTACTTGTGCGACGCAAGTCTAGTGACTAACGTTAAGAAAACGCGTATAGGTTACGACGTTAATTAAGCAAATCCGGTGAAGTTTACGACGCACAGGAACGCAAAGTTGTGAGTTCATGCTCCCCCTTTTCTCTTAACTGTTTTCAGTTTTATAACTTCGGGGGTGAAATACATGTTACAAATATTTTTATGTTTAACAAATGGTATGATAATAAAAAGCACACTTGGTAAGAACGAGTACCAAGTGTGTAGCGATATAAGAATACAAGAAACACACTTGGTGAGAAACGAGTACCAAGTGTAAAGTGATATAAGAATACGGGAAGCGCGCTTGGTGAGAAACGAGAACCAAGTAGGATGCGCTATGAAAAATGATGCGAGGAATCGTGTCACGAAAAGGGTACAGAAGCACCATTAATCAACAATATACCTAGACCGCAGAACAAAAGGTTAGATCTAACGGGTGCCGGGCAGCCACACTCTCGATGAGGGCGAGTATCGAGTAGTGCTTTTGTGTCTCAGAATATACCAATTAAATGCCTAAGGTTTGGTGACTTCCTATGTCGTGTCACATGTTAATGGCTTTGCAACCCATTAACAATCCTGATACTTACAGGAATACCTTATTTACATAAAATTTCATACCATACTAAAACTTGATGAATACTTGAGTACGTGGGGTACTCAAGAAAATGGAAATTATACTTGAGTACGTGGGGTACTCAAGAAGAATTTGAATTATACATGAGTACGTGGTGTACACATGAAACTGGATTTATATATATGAAAACTTGATTTATTCACAAACTATGTTTTCATACAAAGTATACAAACGTGAAATACAAAACTGCATGAATTCACACCAACATTATGTTGACGTTTTTTCCAAAACTCACATGTATTTCAGGTAACTAGGATGGATGTGCGCGTGGTCTTACTTATGCTCTTGGATGTCGCTTATGTTTATCTTTAAATAAAGTTGTAAACTTTTAAGACAATGTTTTTTGTGACCTAGCGATGTAAACGCTAAGCATATGTTTCAAATTATGGTATTTGAAGTTATTTTCATGAGCATATAGTATGTTTACCTTTCGTATGCAATGAGATCCTTTCATGATCACACCTCGTGCTTCCGCCGCAGAAAGGGGTGTGACAGATTGGTATCAGAGCTGCGATTGTAGTGAACCAGGATTCCTTCTCGAGTCTAGACTACAATCTCTAGGATCCTATCATGAAAACAATTTTTCAAAAAGTTTTCATTGCATAAAACGTTCCGCGACATCCACTGCCTGAAACTGTTTACATGAGTCTAGAAAGGACACTACGAGACTTAGGGTGCAGGAGTAGCACTTGTCTTAACTGAGAAATTACTTGCAATTATGTGTGATAATTAGCATGTACTAGAAGTAGGATGTCACAAGTATATGTGACTTTACCTGAAAGCAATGGCCCATCCGAAGGAAGAAATACGAGGATGAAACGAACTGTGCGGACTGTGCAAGGAGTTACGTAATTATGGATGCATACATAATTATGGAATTCAGTGCACAGAAACCACAGCAAGTCTCGTCACGTATAGATTCCCTCAGTGCAAGCCTACTATGTACTCTGCTAGAGTAAAAGTTGTTTGATGTCACTTATGTGGTATATATACCTGTGAATATATATGACACTACTGTCTAGTGTGACGACATCAAACAAATATTTAACCCTGTTATGTTATGCTCTATAAAGAACATGGCACCAAGGAGAGCTGTGAATGCTCGAGGTGGTGATCAACCTCCTCCTCCCCCACTGCCAAGAACTGCTGAAGAGTTGGACGCTCTACTGGAAGAGAGGATCTCTGCTGCTATCGCCCAGTACGAGGCGAATCGTACCCAAGACAGTGGAGGGCCAAGCAATGCTAGGCATAACGGACATGGAGATTCGTCAGGAGGAAACGCAGCCCAAGGCTGCACCTTCAAGCAGTTCCTCGACTGCAAACCAATGAACTATGATGGCACTGGAGGAGCGGTAGCATTTGTGCGTTGGACGGAGGAGACTGAGGCCACTATCCGCATGAGCAAGTGTACCGCGGATCAACAAGCCACCTTTGCTACTGGGTTATTTGTCGATGAAGCTTTGACTTGGTGGAACCTGCAAGTCCAAACCCTAGGCGATGATGCCGCGTATGGCATGACTTGGAATAGAATCTAGTAGATTAGAAATTCCTTGTTCCATAGAACTAGCCAATGGTAAACTTGTTGAATCGGGCGAAGTTGTTAGAGGTTGCACGCTAGAACTTGGTGAACGAAGATTTAGCATCGACCTCTTACCTATTCAATTGGGTAGCTTCGATGTGGTAGTCGGAATGGACTGGTTGTCCAAGACCAAAGCTGAAATTATTTGTCATGAGAAAATCATTCGCATCCCTTTAGCGAATGAGGAAACTCTCATCGTACATGGAGAAAAGCGAGACGCGCCTCTTCGAATCATCAGTTGCATTAAGGCATAGAAGTGCTTAAGGAAAGGATGTGTTGCCTTCCTAGCACATGTTGTAGATAAGAAGGCTGAGGAGCCGAAACTCGAAGATATTCCTGTGGTGAAGGAATTCCCGGATGTTTTTCCCGAAGACCTGCCAGGACTACCTCCGCAACGACAAGTCGAATTCCGTATAGACTTGGTTCCAGGAGCTGCACCTGTAGCCAAGGCACCCTATCGACTTGCACCATCCGAGATGCAAGAATTATCTACACAACTTCAGGAGTTGTTGGATAAAGGATTCATAAGGCCAAGCTTCTCGCCCTGGGGAGCTCCAGTATTGTTCGTGAAGAAGAAGGATGGAACTCTACGAATGTGCATCGATTACAGAGAACTGAACAAACTCACTATCAAGAATCGGTACCCACTACCGAGGATTGATGACTTATTTGATCAGTTGCAAGGATCAAGCTACTATTCCAAGATCGACCTTCGATCTGGATATCATCAGTTAAGGATACAAGAAGAAAGCGTACCAAAGACTGCATTCAGAACACGCTATGGACATTACGAGTTTCTTGTGATGCCATTCGGGCTGACGAATGCACCAGCGGTCTTTATGGATCTGATGAACCGCGTATGCAAACCATATCTCGATAAATTCGTTATTGTATTTATCGACGATATCCTGATCTACTCTCGGACGAAAGAAGAGCATGAGCAACACCTCAGGACCATTCTAGAGCTACTGAAGAAAGAGAAACTATTCGCAAAGTTCTCAAAGTGCGAATTCTGGATTCGCGAAGTACAATTTCTTGGTCACGTGGTGAATGAGAAGGGCATTCATGTAGACCCGTCCAAGATTGAAGCCATAAAGAATTGGGAAGCTCCCAAAACCCCGACTGAAGTTCGGCAATTTTTGGGCTTAGCGGGCTACTATAGGCGATTCATCGAGAATTTCTCGAAAATAGCTCAGCCGCTAACTGCTCTTACGCAGAAAGACAAGAAGTATGACTAGGGTGTTAAACAAGAGGAAGCTTTTCAGCTACTCAAAAGCAAGCTATGCGATGCACCAATATTGTCACTACCCGAAGGCACGGAAGACTTCGTGGTATACTGCGACGCTTCGCGACAAGGACTAGGTTGCGTGCTCATGCAATGCCAAAAGGTCATCGCTTACGCTTCAAGGCAATTGAAGGTACACGAAAGAAACTATACCACTCATGACCTGGAGCTGGGCGCAGTGGTATTCGCCTTGAAAATCTGGCGACACTATCTATATGGTACTCGATGTACAATCTTCACAGATCACAAAAGCCTGCAACACATATTTGATCAGAAGGAATTGAATATGCGCCAGCGGCGATGGGTCGAGCTGCTAAATGATTACGACTGTGAGATTAAGTACCACCCAGGAAAGGCAAACGTTGTAGCGGACGCGTTGAGCCGAAAGGAAAGAGTTAAGACCCTACGGGTTCGAGCATTGGAAATGACTATCCGATCGAACCTCACTTCACGTATTCGTGACGCACAACAAGAAGCCCTTAAGGTGGAAAACCGCAAAGCTGAATACCTCCGAGGTGCATTGAAGTACATGGCGCCAAATGAAGAGGGAGCCTTATACTTTAAAAAGCGTATTTGGGTTCCGCTCTATGGTGGCCTACGAGAAGTCATCCTTGATGAAGCGCACAAGTCAAGATACTCGATCCACCCAGGGTCGGACAAGATGTATCAAGACTTAAAAGAATACTATTGGTGGCCAAGACTCAAGAGCGACGTTGCTGTTTATGTTGGTAAATGCCTAACCTGTGCTAAGGTTAAGGCTGAATATCAGAAACTGTCTGGCCTACTACAACAACCAGAGATCCCCATGTGGAAGTGGGATCAAATCTCGATGGACTTCATAACAAAATTACCCAGGACCCCGAGAGGGCATGATATGATATGGGTAATAGTTGATCGATTGACGAAGTCTGCGCATTTCCTACCAATCCGAGAAAAGGATAGCACTGGAAAACTGGCAGAGATATATTTGAAGGAAATTGTGGCACGTCATGGAGTGCCGACCTCCATTATTTCAGACAGAGATGGACGCTTTGTCTCAAGAATCTGGAAATCATTTCAGGAAGCCTTTGGATCTCAGCTAGATCTAAGCACGGCATTCCATCCTCAGACATACGGCCAGAGCGAACGGACTATACAAACATTGGAAGATATGCTTCGCGCATGTGTCATGGATCTAGGCGGCAGCTGGGATACTCACCTACCCTTGGTTGAGTTTTCCTACAATAACAGTTATCATACAAGCATAAAGGTCGCGCCGTTCGAAGCTCTGTATGGCCGCAAGTGCCGATCGCCCCTACGTTGGGCAGACGCCGGTGACAAGCGTATGGTTGGTCCTGAACTAGTACAAGAGACAACCGACAAGATTGCGCAGATCCGAGAGCGCATTAAGGCGGCTCGAGATCGACAGAAGAGTTACGCTGATCAAAAACGAAAACCCTTAGAATTCGAGGTGGGAGATAAGGTGTTGTTAAAAGTCTCACCATGGAAGGGCGTAGCCAGATTCGGAAAGCGTGGGAAGCTGAATCCACGATACATCGGACCATTCAGAATCTTGGAGAGAATTGGTACCGGGGCGTACAAGTTGGAGTTACCGGAAGAACTTAATGGAGTACATGATACATTTCATGTGTCCAACCTAAAGAAGAGTCCAACACAAGAAAACGTGATCATCCCTGCGGATGAAGTGCATATTGATGACGCCCTCTGATTTACAGAACAACCCGTCGAGGTTACTGACTGGAAAGTCAACAAGACCAGGAGTAGCAGTGTGAAACTTGTCAAAGTACGTTGGAACTCTAAGCATGGGCCCGAATACACATGGGAACGCGAAGACCAGTTCAAGGAAAAGTATCCCCACCTATTCAAAGAGACTCCCGCGAGGGTTAGTTCATCCTGAATTTCGGGACGAAATTCTTTTAACGGGGGGAGACTGTGACAATTGGCACAAAACCGGTAACTTCCGTACACTTTAATTATTATTTAATGACTGCAATTATGTGCTTAAATGTCAACATTGACTAATTAGCTGCTAAGCAAGTGAATTCATGCACGTTGTATACTACAAAATATTGCTTCATGCAATCGAGAGCGCTGCGTCAGAAATATTAGTAAACTCACCGGTAAGACACTGTGTCAACGGAACTGCAAAAAGCAGTCAGACATTAGAATTGAGGCCTAAGTGTAGGTCCTACGACAAAGGTACATTAAAACCCAAGAGTACATATCAGGGTTTAATTTATGGTCGTTACGAAAGCTAAAACACGCACTAAAAGGCACCCGAAACACACTTTAAGTGCAGAACTAATTACGACAAAACTGCGAAACGAACGTTGGTGGCCGCCCGGATAATATTTAATCCCACAAATATTCTGTTATGATTAAAATTTTATTTCAATCAGGTTCGTGTTGAAAAATAAATTAAAACGCTAAAAAACGTTATTTTTCAAGTTTAAGCGCGTACCGTGAGTTCCTACGCGACACAGTGCTTACACTGCAAAACGCAGACAACGCAGAAAACCCAGGAATATGCCAGGAATATGCCAGGAATATGCCAGGAATATGCCAGGAATATGCCAGGAATATGCCAGGAATATACCAGGAATATACCAGGAATATACCAGGAATATGCTAGGAATATGCTATATGGAAGGTCTATAAATACCACCATTCCATCACTCCATCTTCCTCATCACCACACTTCCACTCTCTCCCTCTCTCTCTCTAGAAAAGCTACGGCCAAACACCCCCTCTCAATCCATCAATTTTTCGGTTTTGATCACCACATTCCAAGTCCATACAACTATTAAGGATCCCGTATAAGGAGGCTTGGTGCAAACGGAAAGCGAAGGACCTCATTCTCATGCTTTTATCCACCCTATTTGCGTCTAGATTCTTCCCTAGCCTCGAGCTAATGGTATGTTGCTTAAATCACATTCTTGAACTATTTTGAAGTGGTTAATATGATATGTAACGGTTAAAACTCGAAATCTTACAAGTTGATGCATTAAAGTCTACTAAAAACACTAATAATGATGGTTAATAGCTCATATGTTGTGTAAATGTTGTAGTAATTGATTTGTGTGGTTATTTGGACCCGATCTATGTTGTGGTAGCTCGGATCATCATTTAACCCGGGTTGGTCATGATCATGGATCATGACATAAGGATGTTTTGAAAGAAACAAGGGTTAAAGGGGTGAAACTCTACTACACATGAATCATGAACTTGTGTAAAAAAGGAATTTTTCTTGTAAAATGAAGTTCTAAACTAATAGATCTAAAGATCTACAAATGGTATTTTTGAAAGACCAACTGTAAGACGAAACCATGTTTTAAAACCGAATCTTTCATGAACTAGAGGTGTTTTTGTGAACAAACAAGTGTGTGGACACTTGTGTAACAAAAGTTTTAACAAAGAAATAATTTTCATAAAAACCGACTAGAAGTTGTGAAACTTCATATTCTTAAAAATAAGGTTTTTAAGAAATTAAACTTATTTATAAAGATAACAAGACTTACTAAATGTGCTAGTAAATTACTACACATTTTTGTAAATATTCAAGTACATGAAATGGAGTAATTAGTGAATGTTGTTGATGATTATTGTTGATAATTGTTGATGTTGATTGTTGACGATTTAAAAGAAAATAAACACATGTTTTGAAAACATGGGAAACCTCCATTTTTAGGGGAAACTTTGTCAAAATTTTTATAAATTTTGACACTTAGAAAAAAATATAAGTTTTTGAAGAACTTATTCCCTAAAAATGTATTTAAGAGTATTACCAAGGTTTCCCTAATTTTTGGTGATAAGAAATGAGGATTTCTTCAAAAATAAAAATGGATATAAGTATGTATATTTTTGAGAGAAAAATATATATTATTTTATCACCAACTTTTGTGCTAAGTGGATATAGTATGTGTTATACGTGCTAGCGTATTAAGACTTAAAAATACACATACATCATACAAGATACATAATTCGGGTGCAAAGTGCAAAACACAAAAGACTTATATTTATTTGTGAGAAAATAATATAAGTAAGACATTTAGTTAAAAATATAAAATATTTTTAACACAAGAAAATATACACAAAAGAGAGTGACTGTACTTGTGCGACGCAAGTCTAGTGACTAACGTTAAGAAAACGCGTATAGGTTACGACGTTAATTAAGCAAATCCGGTGAAGTTTACGACGCACAGGAACACAAAGTTGTGAGTTCATGCTCCCCCTTTTCTCTTAACTGTTTTCAGTTTTATAACTTCGGGGGTGAAATACATGTTACAAATATTTTTATGTTTAACAAATGGTATGATAATAAAAAGCACACTTGGTGAGAACGAGTACCAAGTGTGTAGCGATATAAGAATACAAGAAACACACTTGGTGAGAAACGAGTACCAAGTGTAAAGTGATATAAGAATACGGGAAGCGCGCTTGGTGAGAAACGAGAACCAAGTAGGATGCGCTATGAAAAATGATGCGAGGAATCGTGTCACGAATAGGGTACAGAAGCACCATTAATCAACAATATACCTAGACCGCAGAACAAAATGTTAGATCTAACGGGTGCCGGGCAGCCACACTCTCGATGAGGGCGAGTATCGAGTAGTGCTTTTGTGTCTCAGAATATACCAATTAAATGCCTAAGGTTTGGTGACTTCCTATGTCGTGTCACATGTTAATGGCTTTGCAACCCATTAACAATCCTGATACTTACAAGAATACCTTATTTACATAAAATTTCATACCATACTAAAACTTGATGAATACTTGAGTACGTGGGGTACTCAAGAAAATGGGAATTATATTTGAGTACGTGGGGTACTCAAAAAGAATTTGAATTATACATGAGTACGTGGTGTACACATGAAACTGGATTTATATATACGAAAACTTGATTGATTCACAAACTATGTTTTCATACAAAGTATACAAACGTGAAATACAAAACTGCATGAATTCACACCAACATTATGTTGACGTTTTTTCCAAAACTCACATGTTTCAGGTAACTAGGATGGATGTGCGCGTGGTCTTACTTATGCTCTTGGATGTCGCTTATGTTTATCTTTAAATAAAGTTGTAAACTTTTAAGACAATGTTTTATGTGACCTAGCGATGTAAACGCTAAACATATGTTTCAAATTATGGTATTTGAAGTTATTTTCATGAGCATATAGTATGTTTACCTTTCGTATGCAATGAGATCCTTTCATGATCACACCTCGTGCTTCCGCCGTAGAAAGGGGTGTGACATCGAATCATCACAGAAGACGTGTCGGGTTCTTCTGCTAGTGATTCGGAATGTTTCGAATCATCACAGAAGACGTGTCGGGTTCTTCTGCTAGTAGTATGAGTCTGAGTCCATTGTGGTTCGTGAATGTTTCGAATCATCACAGAAGACGTGTCGGTTTCTTCTGCTAGTAGTATGATTCTGAGTCCATTGTGGTTCGTGAATGTCTCGAATCATCACAGAAGACGTGTCGGGTTCTACTAGTAGTATGAGTCTGAGTCCATGCGACAGACACAATTCTTGCAACTTAAATCCACAATCAATGTATACAGATGCAAGAGAATGGCGAGTTATTTTCAGTTATTTCTGTTGATCCACAAATTCCATTGTTTAAATTAGAATCAGGTTCTCAAGACAAGGATCGTTCTAATAGATTAAAGAGGATAAACCAATTTTTACCATTTTTTACCCATAGTGTACGGGCCGTATAACAATATACGACCCGTATACAATCATCGTATACATAGTATACAATCGGTAAAAATATTTTTTACCAGTCGTATACGGCCGTATAAACAGTATACGACCCGTATACGCATGGTAAAAAATGGTAATAGGTTGTGGTTCAGCCAAAATGACATCTAGCATTACTAACGATTCAAGTAAGTATCTAAAATTTTGAAAATTCAGGTTTACCTTGTTAGTTTCTCAAAACACTAATAAACATCTGTTTCCTGAATCTGAATCAGAATGTTAACTCTTTCACTCATAAACATCTGCTTCCTGAATCTGAATCAGAATGTTAACTCTTTCACTCATCAACATCGTGGGTTGTATCGGAATCAGGCGTTGGAAGGATTGTAGTAGTAGGACATTGGTACCACTATGAAAGTTGCATCAGGAAGCTCAACTTTAACGGACCGGTTATTCGACCGAGTAATCAATTGTATTTTTTTAGTTGATTCTCTTGTTAAGTTTTTCTAATCCAACCGAAATCCACAAATTCAAGTCAAGGATCGTTCTAATAGATTAATGAGAATAAACCCTCGTTTCTTCATCTTCATCTTCATCTTGATCTTCAAGAACAATGATGAACAAATGATGTTGGGAATTAAACGCATGTACGTGACAAAACAAGGATCGTTCTAATAGATTAAAGAGAATAAAGCAAGTATGTTGTGAATTCGCACAAACATATATTCGTTTCATAACCTCCTGCTATAAATCAACCACAACTGACAAAGAGCCTGTATTAGAAACCATCCTATGTCTTTTACCAACCGAAGAGGCAGCAAGGACATATAATACTTCATTTGTCGAGAAACCATATTGTCAAGAAACTAACATCTCTTAATACTTCATTTGTAATCGTAAGGATAATGCAAATTTGTACGTAAAGATCTCTACACAAACTGTGTATGTGCTTGTGCTATAGAAACCGGTGATGAATTTGTGTATCTAAATCAGGTTCTCTGTCTTAGATCGGTCATTCCTTGTGATACATGAACGTTGTATTCTTGTCTTTCAGAAGAGTTGGTATTGAACCAAAAATACTTCAAACATTCTAAACCCGACTTGGAAACAAACCAACAAAATCCTTATACTCTTCTAGCAGAACCCGACACGTCTTCTATGAAGATTCGAAACATTCACGAACCATAATGAACTCAGACTCATACTACTCACCCTCCCCTGAGGAAAAGTTTTCCCGACGACTCATGACAAAGCAGTTGGTTTGGGTTCATATCAGCGTTGTTTATCACCCTGTGTAAGCATTGGAAGCCCGACCACTAGTAGAATCATTGCATTACATCTCCGTTGAAAACAAGTGGTTAAAACGCTTCTCCTTACAACTCTCATCAAATGCCTCACCCTTCCTTTTTTATTACAGTCATACGACACGTTTTTTTATTTTTCAGTCTTTGTTACTTGTTAAAGTTTTATTTTTTTCTACTTTTAGAAAGATTTGACCACCTAAGGTGATTGACACCTTAAATCCATTAAATACTTTGGTAAAATCTAATTTTCTTTTCATACGGGCCGTATACAGTTATACGGCCCGTATACAATATTCGTACCCATTGTATACGACCAGGCAAATTCTTTACACATGGTGTATACGGGCCGGATACAGTTATACGACCCGTATGGAATGAAAAAAACTGACAAAGTCTGAAGGCACAGACTTTGTTAGTTTTATTTTATTATATACGGGCCGTATAGTATACGGCCCGTATACACCATGTGTAAATAAGTTTTTGCCATGTATTAATATTAGGACCCTATATCAATTTAGTAATTTCTCCTATGGTATAAACGAAACATGAAATAAAGTTGAGTGACACATGTAACCAAGTTTTACTTTATGTTGTAGTATAGATTTGTTTATTTAGGGTATGTTTGGCATGGAGCTTTTAGGAGCTTCAAGCTTTAAGCTTTTAAAAAAAAGCTCATACTCAATAAAAAGCCTTGTTTGTTTAAAGAAGCATGAAGCTTTTAGGTTAAGAGCTTGAAGCTTTTGGTTGAACGCTCCTACTAGTAGCGTTTAGAAGGAGCTACAAGCTTTTAGGAAAAAAATGACTATTTTAACCTCTAAATATAATGAACTTTTTAATGCACAAACTTTTAAATTTTTTAGTTATGTCCATTTTAGTCATTTTATACATTTTATTAAAAGCTTCAGCTACCCTGCCAAACACCAAATATATCTAAAAAGCTACAACTACTAGCTACCAGCTATAGCTTACAATTACCAGCTTCCAGCCAACAGCTACTTTTGCCAAACATACCCTTAATAAAATATAAACATTTAGCTAGTTAAAGTATCCTGTCTAAAAGTAATAAAGGAACCAGTAAATAATATTTTGAATGTAAACAAAATGAAAGTTAAATATCAAAATAGAAAAACAATTTGGTCCCCATACCCGGCTTCCGGTCGTGACAACAATGCATATAAAGCCGTTTTGATAGTTATGTAAGCTTGAATTGTTTAGTTAGATCATGCGTAGTGGTTTGATTAATAATGCCTACACCTTGAGGTGTTTTCTGTCATGTGCCAGTCCAGTCAGCATGGAGGTATTATTTGGTGTTTTTGCAAAAATGACGTAGTAGAATAATGCCCAATAACGTCTCATCCAATTATTACACAATTATTTATTTTTTTAAATTAAAAACTTAAAATACTTCATTAAATTAAAAAAAAAATACAATACTAGAAATAAAAAAAAATAAAAACCAACTAAATTTAAAAAAAATCGGAAATAAAAAAACACTGGTAATAAAAAAAACAAATAAAAACCACAGGGGCCTAACTTGCCATTTTTAAACTTAAAATAAAACCACAGGGGCCTAGTTTGCCACTTTTAAACTTAAAAACCACAGGGGCCGCCTCCCACTCTTCTTCTTCTGATGACCTTCTTCTTCTTCTTTGACCTGCAACATCTCCGGCCAACTGATAAATTTCCGGCCAAACCCAAAAATTCCGGCAAAAAACGTTGATGACGAAAGCTAACTCGTTCCCATTGGTTCATCATTTGCCCGTTCAGCGTGTTTCAAAAATCGCCGAAACCAAATTCAGACCCAAACACGCCTGAAAACGCCAAAGGGGGTGGGGGCTCGGCGGAATCAGGCGTTATTGGGGGAGAATCACGCCAGAATCTCGCCCATTACGGGTGGTCTTAGAGGGTGTTTGGGATTACATTTTGAAGTGATTATTTGATTATTGTATTTGTAAAACATAAATAATCTAAAAAAGTGTTTGGATGAAAAAGTGATTATCTGCCTCCAAAAAGCAGTTTTGGAGAAGCATGTACCTACATACTTTTTCAAAACGCAGTTTTGAAAACGAATAATCTATTTTGAAAACGCAACACCAAACACCTCCTTAACCTCCTTGTATATTACTACCAAAATTAAATACAAAGTATTTTATTGTACAAAACGTTCGAATAGCGTGAAATAGTAAAAAAAATAACACGGTGACATTTTCGTAATTATTTTACTCCTAGGGTAATTATCAAAATTACTCTACAAATGACTTTGTAGGGTAATTTTATAAAATAATCTTGTAGGGTAATTTTGTAGAGTATCATAATTTCTCTACAAACGATCTTGTAAGGTAATTTTCATCTTGCAGGGTAATTTTGTAGAGTATCATAATTACTCTACAAATGATCTTGTACGGTAATTTTGATCTTGTAGGGTAATTTTGATCTTTGTAAGGTAATTATGAGTAAAATAATTACGACAATGCCACCGCGTTTTTTTTTTACTTTTCCATGTCATTCGTACGTTTTATACGATAAGATACTTTGTATGGGATCTTTATTCTATATATTATTATATATGAAATTTTTAATTAGAGTTACATTGACAACAATCTTATTTAAGATTATCAACGCAACAATAATTTTTTCATGTTTCTTTTTTCATAACATAAAAGAACAACAAAAAATTTATAATTGAAAAGTGATAGGTGTTGTTAGAAACATGTAAATTTTGGCACAACCAAGTTTATATGTGGAGGAGTTACTTGTGCGAAGTAAAATGTTTAGTTAAAATGCAAACACTTTTTAAAAATTTTCCTTTTGAATAATGGAGCATATAACTTCTATGCTAAAAAAAATTATAAATGAAAAGTGATCGGTGTTGGTAGAAATATGTAAATTTTGACACAACCAAGTTTACATGTGAAGGAGTTACTTATGTTAACTAAAATGCATGCAAATACTTTTTAAAATTTTGCCTTTTGAATAATTGAGCATATAACTTTTATGCTTAATAACATATATTGTAATATGCATTCGACAAATCACCACTTAGATCTACCGATTAGATAACCAAACTTATCCAAAATTTAAACAAATTGAATTTGTTTCTGTTAGCTGATAATATTGGCATTGACTTTTGTAAATATCTTTGTATATTGTTTTAGTTTTAGAAGATTGTTGTTTCCGTAGATAGCTCCGTAATTAACGCTATTGTATAGCTATTTATACTCTCTATAATCTCTTTTGGAAGATCAAGGAATTACGTTTCTTTACATGGTATCATTCCTAGAGGTTGATTTCGATCACCTCCTTCACCATCCTCCTTTCCCAGCCAACCCTTCCTCCATTATCTTCACTGTTCTTTGTTAACCAATGGGTGACAAAGACTCCTCTTCTCCACCCGAAAACAAAACACCCACCCTTCACCCCGTTTACACCGTTACGAACATCCAGAATAAAGTCCTTGACGGCGAAAAGGTTTCTTACTCGTCATGGGTAAAACTGTTTATGCTGCACGCCACAGGATACGAGGTTGTTTGTCACATTGACGGCACGCCGTCACCCGACGAAAAATCTCCAGAATTTACTTCTTGGAAGAAAATCGACGCGATTGTGCTCCAGTGGATCTACGACACTCTTTCCGATGATCTCCTTGTTCGTGTCTTGACCGATAAGTCCACCGCCTACGAGGCCTGGCAGCGGGTCAAGCGCCTCTTCGTCAACAATAAAGGTTCTTGTGCCCAAGCTCTTCAACAAGAACTCACTAATCTCAAACTTGCATCCTTGCCATCTCTTGAAGCATACTGCCAACGGATCCGTGAATTGTGTGACCAACTTGTCGCCGTGGACATACCTGTGACCGACAACCAACGGGTTCTCTATCTTGTCAGCGGCTTACCACGGGAATATGACACTATTGGCACCATCCTCAACAACTCTCTCCCTTCCTGGGAGGACGCGGTGGACCAACTACAATCCGAAGCCCGCCGTCTTGCCGCTAGAGACGCCCTCAACAACACCCCGGTCATTGCTGTTGCCATCACTAACCCATCCCCTAATAATCCCAGCCGTGAACAGCCCACCAACAACTACTCTACCCGTTCCAATCGGTATATTGTTTTAGTTTTAGAAGATTGTTGTTTCCGTAGATAGCTCCGTAATTGGCACCATTGTATAGCTATTCAAGCATAAGTTTAATGCTGATGGATCTCTCGAGCGACACAAAGCTAGACTCGTGGTAAACGGTAAGAGTCAAACTGTGGGCATCGATTGTGACGAGACATTTAGCCCAGTGGTTAAACCCACCACCATTCGGACTGTCCTTAGCTTAGCCGTCTCAAAAGGCTGGTCCATCAATCAGCTCGATGTTAAAAATGCCTTCTTACACGGCCACTTGAAGGAAACGGTGTACATGTTCCAACCGCCAGGGTTTACATCTACTTCCCACCCGAAATTTGTATGTAAACTTAACAGGTCGCTTTATGGTCTTAAAAAAGCCCCTCGGGCTTGGTACCAAACGGTTTGCAGGTTATCTTCTTAAGTGCGGTTTCAAGAGTAGTGTGTGTGACACTTCCCTGTTTATTTATAAAAAAGGTGACCAGATTGCATATCTACTATTATATGTTGACGATATAATCCTCACGGCATCTAGCAACACCCTATTACAGCAGGTTATCACCTCTTTAACTGCAGAATTCAAGATGACAGATGTTCGTTACATCATTTCCTTGATATTTCGGTTCAGCGACGGTCTGGTGGTTTGTTTCTTTCCCAGTCCACATATGCAACATATATTTTATCACGGGCAAACATGTCAAATTGTAAACCAGTTAGCACTCCTGTTGAGGTTGGCTCCAAATTGAGTGCCACTTCTGGCACCGAGTTTTCTGATGGAGCTCTGTATCGGAGTCTAGCCGGGGCTCTTCAATATCTCACCATTACTCGCCCTGATATTTCATATGCTGTCGAGCAGGTATGCCTTTTCATGCATGCACCCCGGGAGCCGCACTTTCAGTTCCTCAAACGCATCCTCCGGTATATTAAAGGTACACTCTCAGGGATTGCATATCACTCCCTCACGGTCCACCAAATTATTGGCTTACTCGGATGCGGATTGGGCCGGGTGTCCCGACTCCCGTTGCTCCACATCAGGTTATTGTGTTTACATGGGTGAAAACTTGATCTCGTGGTCCTCAAAAAGACAGCCCACTATTTCCAAATCTAGTGCAGAGGCTGAATACAGGGGTGTTGCAAATACAGTGGCCGAGGTAAGTTGGGTTCGTAATTTACTACTTGAGCTTCATGTACCGGTTACCCAAGCTACACTCGTTTATTGTGATAATATCTCGGCCGTATACCTTGCTGAAAATCCGGTTCAACACCAGCGTACGAAACATATTGAACTGGATATCCACTTTGTTCGAGAGAAGGTTCGCCTTGGCAATGTCAAAGTCCTACACGTCCCGGCCGATTATCAGTATGCCGACATATTTACCAAAGGCCTTCCCAAACATCTATTTCAGCGGTTTCGATCCAGTTTATGTCTCCGGTCTACTACGGCTCAAACTGCGGGGGCATGTTAGCCGATAATATTGGCACAATATTATTGGCTTGACTTTTGTAAATATCTTTGTATATTGTTTTAGTTTTAAAAGATTGTTGTTTCCGTAGATAGCTCCGTAATTGGCCCCATTGTATAGCTATTTATACTCTCTGTAATCTCTTTTGGAAGATCAAGGAATTATGTTTCTTTACAGTTTCATGTAGAACTATTTTTAAAATTCTAAAAATTTCTGTAACACCTGAAAAATTCAATCTTAGATATGTAATGTGTGGTGTAATATATATAGGGCCAGGATTTAGAGAAAACGATGAAAAGTGTGAGAACGCTTATCGATCGTCCGATCAAAACAATCTATGTACTAGATTGGCGTGGTGGCGTTTTCGTAAATAACACGAATTCTATTGAGTCGACGCGCTTCATTAAGGGTAAAAAGGTCTTTATCCTTCTATACCAAAACGCCAACTAATGAATAAAACGCCATTACTGGCCAAAACACATCCCTATATAAACAAAACATTCTCATACACAAGAACACACCTCCCCCCAACCTGAAAACGCCATATTTCTACTATATAACATTCATCTTACAACGCCAAAAAATGCAAAACACCTACTCAAAAAACACCATATTTTACTATATACCAATCATCTTAGAAAACGCCAAATCTCTCAAATATCAAAAATTTCCAAAAAATGGACTTTTCTTTCAGATACACTATTTCCTCAGAAAACGCCAAAAATGCCAAAAATCGTTTCTTGTATATGAAATATTGTTCTACGCGAATTTTCGGAAAATGCATTCTTTCATGAGGTGCTGCGACTCAAATAACATTTTGCTGAATGAGATGGACAAAACTTCAAGAAAAAGATATTGGGGTCAGACTTATGTCAGTTTTTGTGTTTTGTTATTGATGAATATTATAATGGCATGAATTAGACGAATGATACTGATGAGTGGTTTGAAGATACATATTCAAACAAAAAACTCATGTCATATTGTCTTTCCAAACTGCCAAAAAAACACAAGAATGACAAAGCCAAACCGCCAGTGAACATGTTTCAAAGAAGAAAGAGACTGACGACAGTGAAGATTTGAAAGATGAATTGTTTCTATTTTTATTTTTTTAATTTTCTTTTTCTGTTGTTTGTTATGTATTTTTCAACTTATAATAAAAAAATAACATTATATTAATAAAACACCAAAAGTCATAATTATTGTGAAACGCCATAATGAAATAAAACGCCAAAAACTACTTAAAACCATCAAAAAACGCCAAAACTTGGAAGATGGAATGTCTAAGATCATAAAAACTCATAAAAAACCTAAACAAAAAATCAGTAAAAAATACACAGAGTAACTAAAAAGACAACTACTTTATTAATATCATTTATTATAAATAAAAAATCCTGCTTAAACTACGCGCCAAAAACATCTTATAAGAGAGACGACTCTGCACAATCAACTGATCACACCACCAAAAAAATAAACGCCATCTTTTCAACAAACCATTCACGTTAAAACGCCAAAAAAGATACTTAAAAAAGCCACAGATGCGGAACGTCATTTCTTCTTTATTGAGTATTGTTCAGAATGAAGTCTCACTGAATTGATTCTACTCTGAGGTGGGTATATCTATAAGCTTTTGCTGAATGAAATGGACAAATTATCATGAAAAACGAAGAAAAAAAGACTTTTACCTCTTAATGAAGACGGGCGTTATGAAGGAAAAAAAGAATCTACATAAGTTATTCAAAACAGGTTCAAAACGCCAAAACAGGTTAAAGTAGAAGAGGCTGATGACAGTGAAGATTGGAAGAGAAATTAGATTATAATTTTTATTTTATTTTTCAGCTTCTGTTATTTGTTATCTAATTCTCTGATTTTATTATCTAATTCTTTACTAAAAAATTTTTAATAAAACACCAAAAATACCAAAACGACTGATAGTGTGAAAACTGAGAGAATGGAAGATAGCAAAACACGATGTTGCTATAAAACGCGAAAAACGCCAAAGAAAGTATTACTGAAAAATCAACACTAAATTCACCGATGAAAATTGAACGAAACAGAAATTGCTAAACAGTAAAATGAAGAGACAGTAACATTATTGCCAAACATTTATTATACTAAAAGCCACTACATGGAAAACTGAATTTATTTATCTTTTCATAACGCCATAATTGTCTGTCAAATTATAGACCTATATCCTACTTGATATAATAAACATCAAGAAAATTACTGATGTTTTTTACATCATAGACATGAATCCTGATTTAAAAAAACAATAAAAACGCCAAACATAATTAAAACGCCAAATATATTAACCATGATCCTGATCCACAAACAATAAAACGCGGCGAATTTATTAAACGCCAAAAAATGGAAATGGAATGTGACACGAGTTTTAAAAAAGAAAATATGAAAGGACAAAAAAGCCCCCCCCCCCCCCCCGCCCTTCTATATGCCGCGTGACACGTGTTAGGCCAGGAAGCGTTCTCACTGTTCTTACACTTTTGAGCGTTTTCTCCTGACCCCGTTTCTATATATATATAGGATTAGGTTCAAGAGTGAACACTACTGTAGCTTGCGAACTGGGTGAACTAATCCTGGCCATACACGTGTGTAGATCAATGGCCAGGATTTGATGTTGAAATACACTAGTGTATTTTACATTTGATGATGAGATCCTGGCCATACACATGTGTAGATCAATGGCCAGGATTTGTTCACTCAGTTCGCAAATACACTAGTGTTCACTCTAGAACCCCACCATATATATATATATATATATATATATGTATAATCTCTGAGTCTCACACAATCGCGTTTTAAATGGAATCACCAAACTAAACCACTCAACACGGCAAGTGTACTGGTCGTAGTGTAATATAGTCGGTAAGACCAAGTATCAATCTGTGGACGCTGATATGCAGCCCTCGATACTAAACCTCTCTCAAGTCCTAGTGTAGTTAAAATAACATGATGTCAACTAAATAACTAATCAAAGCAATAAACAGGAAGGGAGGGTAAAGAAAGAAAATAGTCGAGAAAGAGATGAGAAGATCCATAGACTGTTATACTTGGTAGAAGAATCAAGATGGGAAAAGCGATTGCTTGGATAGTGAATCCTAATGAAGATGCTGACTAAGTTTGGGAAGAATGAATAAGGGGCTACCTGTTTAATAACAAAGATAACTATTTTGGGAATACTAAGGGCACCCTAGTACTCCTCTCGGTCTCACTAAAATGACCAAAATACCCCTAATAGAAAGAAAAGCGCATCGGGATAGAAAATGGTTCACCTCTCGATTTCACCAATCTAATAAATCTAAGTCCTCAAAACTAGCCCTCCTCTCGGTCTCACTAGTAACAATCCACCTAAAAAGGTACAAGGGAGGAATCCAACTCTAATTATCAAGCAATAGAGAAAACCGAGACCTATGGGTAAAATAAGAAACAAAGATTCTCCCTCGAGCAATCTCTAATCTAAAACCCAAACGTCCCAAGAAAAAATTATTTTATTTATTAAATAGATTTTAAACAAATAAGCAAATTACCAATCTACCCTGATTTAAACATGAAAACTAACTGAGTTAGGGCTAAAGGACATAACGTGCAAGAATTTGCAAACATCGAGTACTTTTTTGTACTTTTTGAAGACAAATGATACACTTTGTAATCTAGTGTAAACATAAAGGACGATTTTTGTAATTTACTCTAAAACCAATGATATCAAACATCCCCACACTTATTTGTTTGCTTGTCCCTAAGCAAATCTCAAACAACACTTCATACCCGCACTTAGACCAAAAACGACTCACATATGGCAAGGTCTACGCAAGCCATAAATCATAGGGACACAAAGAAATCACAAGACTAACAATGGTCAAGAAGTATATTGCCTAACTAGTCAAAAGTGATACCATTTTCAAAAACATGGGATTACCTATTCAAGTTTCACTCCCCATTAAGATTCAAACCAAACCAAGGTAATACCCCTCACAAAGATCTCTCAACACTCGGTATAGATCAATCACATGTAAAGTAAACCCTCAACAGTTAAACAGGAAGCATGAAACACATAGGCTTGTAATTCCCACCTAATTGTTTGGACCGACATTAATCAAGAGGTCTTAGCGGGTAGGCAAAGGCTAAGAGCAGGATAATATGGGAGAAAGTGACTAAACATAAAACAAATCTAGAAAAAGGTTCAAAAACAAACGAAACCACATGAGTAATTTTGACTCATTTATAACTTATATATATATTCTTTTTCTAACTCAAAACTTTATTTATTTACAACTCAAGAACAACTATTTTTGCAATTTCTGATTTTCTCTTCTTCTTCTTCTTCTTCTTTTTACTAAATGCTAACAACTAAAACCGGATGAAACAAAATAAAAATGGTAAATGAATGGTCAAATGAAAGGGAAAAAGGCTCAAAGTGGCGACTAAGGGTAAATTAAACGGGTCAAATAATGAAAAACAAAGAAAAATAAAATGAAAGAAAAAGGCTAAGATGTGAGTGATCCTAAATACCTCTATCACACTAATGCCAAGTTCAAACCCAAGGTCTAAAAATGATTCATGATGCAAAAGTTCTAGAGACACACAACATGTAGGTGACACTTAATACGTGAAAGTAAATAAATAATAATAATCAATAAGGCTTAATAATCTCACTATCAAGTGTGGGAATGGGATGTCGATACTAGCTAAGTACGGTTTTCTCAATTAGGTTTGTTCCACTATCAAAAGTATCCCAAAAACCATTTTATTTCAAAAAATGACTAGTTTGACATACTTTACTATCGGGCAACTTAAAGACTTCCCGTGCCCCCAAAGAAATGCAAACCCACATTGACCACCTTCAGCTTACGCTTTACAATGGCTAAGGCATGTTTTTTGTGTGCAATGTATCGCCTCGGGACTTGCAAAAACTTTTATTATTTCTTTTTGTGTTTTCAAAATATTTCATCTTCTTATAATTTTTCTAATATTTTAAAAATTTTTGAATTTTTTTAAAGTTTTTCTATTTATTTTATTTTATATACCTCATCCTCGCACCTAAAATGCACATTGTCCCTAAATGTGTGTCAAAAGCGTTAAAAAAACTAAAAATAAAAAGAAAGGGAAAAGAAAATAGATGCTCCCCTGATCCCGCGTGATGAGTATCCTATAGAATACTGGTGCGGTCGAGCATACGCAAATAATAAATGCATGTTAACTCAAATGCTCGCGAATCGCGACGGATACAAGGATATTAAATCTGTCAAGAGAAATAAAAAAGAAAATTAAAACCAAGCATGAAGAAAAAAACTATATAAATAAAAACAACTCGGGCTACCTCGAGCACAAACCTCAATAAACAAATCTATGGAGGGTCGAAGGAGAGTGCCTTGACCTCGTAATTTCCAACCGGACCCTTGATGACATGCTGCAAATCATGGTCATGATCATTAAATGCATGATCATCCTCGTTCCTTCTGTTCATTCCCCATCCATTCCACCAATCATAAGCACTCAACATCGGCTTCTTACAAACATTCAACACCTTTTCTAAATGGATCCTCTCCAATTCATCATCTAAACGCACTCCGATAGCAGCCACAACCTCAAACGGGTCCTCACTCTCACGACGACTCAAACTGAGCACCACTTCTTCCTCTCCTACTGTAGGATCGTTTGGCGACCCGAATGAGTCAATCAGAGGCGTTTTCGTCAATTACAGGTGCGGAATAACAAGTAATCAACGTAGGAATAACTTGTAATACACTTTAAACTCTTTCTGTATTGATTTGACGGTAAATACAACCAGTTCTCGATCCGGCAGCACTTCGGTACGAGATTCAGCAAAACGTTACAAAAGAGATCGCTCATTAGGTATATATACAAGTCTGGAACCGCTTATTGGACAGGTCCAATAAGCGGCCCAACCATGATGTCACATGAGCGATCCAGCTCATTTGTCTCTCGAGCGGCCCAAACAAGCTCGTTCGAGCGGTCCTGAATTCTAATGGACCAAATGAGCGATCCAATAACACTAATTCTATACATTTTCACATTTTCTCGTATATTGTGCCCAGATCTAACATCTAAGATCTATGACTCGATACAAGACGTAATCAGCAGATGTAGTGCACCAACAAACTCCCCCTCAGATGTTGATGGAGTCGACTATCGAGTCACACCAATGCTGTGTCTTCACATCTTCAGTCTTGATCAGTCTTTGGGCTTCTAGCTTTCTAGCTTCAGACTCCCCCTCTCGATTTGCTGGCATTCCTTTGATCTTCAGCAACATCTTCAGGATCAACGCCTGGCTATCCTGCATAAACTCTACCTTAAAGTAAAGAATTTTTACAAATATATATCAAACCTATAACACTGCACCAATTCAGACTCTCTTTCAAAACAAACACAGATTCTGATGAACCATTTGAAAAGGTTAGATTATGAAAACAATTAATTTCACACACACACTCCCCCTCAAGTATTGCTCATCATGTTTAGCACTCGGAATTTCGAAAATCAGCTATCCAACATCAGTTGTCGAAAATCTTTTTGACTTTTCAAAATTTATGCTAAAACACACCAAAATTTTTTTTTAATTTTCTGAAAGCAAGTAAAATGCAGAAATAAACTATTTACAGATAATATTTTTTGTGAGCCCGTGCAAGAGGATCATATCAGTATATGAGACAAATCACCAACACCGTTAAGCTTTAAACATACTCAGTTATAAACAATTTACCTAGATTGTCAGTATATTTGTCCACTTAATTTTTCAACACAAATTTCAATCGATTCGAGATACGATATTAATGTTTTAGAGACTTAAACTTAATTGTGTATCACTCCACTTGAATATACTCCTGTATCCAGATCCCAAATATTCAGTCTTACAGGTGAGTATACCACAGATGATATCTGTAAAGGGGTTATGTGCGAGGGCCGTGAGAGCTCAGGTCGATACTTCCGTATACGCAGAGAGATGACGGCTTCGACTTCTGGTGGGTCCCCTTTAGAGGATCTTTTGTTACAACAGCAAAGATTACCAATTTTATTGTTTAATCAGTTTGCTGAGGGCGGTGCTTATGTTTCAAAGCTTTTGCAGAAAGTATTATCCGGGGACTAGGTCAGTACTTTCATACAGCAGAAGTCCTGGGATAATACCCCAGATATCACTGAGCATAAAGACCTAGTATCTCAGAATACGGGACCTTTCAAACAAGATTTCGGGGGTTACCCATATATTCAAGAATAGTTACCCACGAATTAAGCAAGTTTGATTTAGGTTTATATCTCGTTTCAATTTACTAAATGTGCGAAAATCTACTGACACATCCGCAGTAAGATCGTTTATCACATTTTGACTTTACAATTCTTTAGCATGTTGTGATAGTCCACTGATGTACTATCATTTCCCCCTTTATGCAACAAAAACTCAATTTTTGATTTTATCATGTTTTTGACTTTTTCAAATTTTCTGATGTTTTTGGATTTTCTAAAAAATTCTTACTCCCCCTAAAATTCAAATACATCTAAAGAAAATATGAAAACAAACTGTACAAAATATGACAACTGATATCGAATTACCTCAATTCGCCATTCGTTTGGCATAAACAATCAGAACTCCCCCTATCAACAAACTATTTTCCCATTTAGATTTCAAAACACTTAAGTTTGTTTTAATCAAAATGGTTTTTCCGGAAAATAAGTTTGATTGTAGGTTACCATTTGTAGGAATATTCAACAAATGTTCGGGGATGTGGTTCATCATCTTGTCTATCGACCAGAAGTAGGAAAATACAAGTACAACTTAATGTCCTTGATTTACCATTTTCAGTTCAGAAACCTCTGTACCACTTGCAAAAATAAAAACTCGTCAAATACCAATTGTAGGAAAAATATAAACAAACCTTTTTACCATTTGTTTGATTGACGTTACCGATTAGAATTTAAGAAAGATGCCGATTCATGCTCCACGCTTACCAACCTGGGAGCTCCGGCAAGTCCTGAGACTTACTGTTCATAATATGTACCATCCCAGTCACAAACCAGGGATGGTTCAACCTTTTCTTTCTTTGTTTTCTTCTCATAAAATTCCTTAACCCCTTTGACTTTTCGATCAATCATTTTGCCAAAGATATGTTTTACCCTGGGGTTAAAGACCTTCTCAGCATCAAAATCCTGTTCATCATGATAAAATTGGTTAGAAATTTCAACTTTACCAATTTTCTTTTTATAATTTTCAGCACTAAGTGATGGAAACTCATCATCACTAACACTCCGAACTGAGTTCTCAACTTTTTCATCAGCTTCACATTTTGATACAACTTGTGGCTCCACTGACTTTGTGGAATCAGTTTCATCGCTAGAGCTTTCACCACTCTTCTTCACAACCCATTTCTGGTTGCTAGATTTGGCTCTCTTCTTGTAAAACTTGTTCGAACTCTCATCAATTTCAAAAATAGAATCTTTAAACAGTTTTGTTCTATCAAGTGGTGATTCGAACGCAAACACCTTTTCTGAAATTTTGCGAAAAACTCCCTGTTTTGATTGTATCGCCTGAGAACAATCTTTGGCGATATGTCCAACATTGTTGCACTTGAAACAGGTTCTCGAGTCTTTCTTTAGTTCAGCTTGTTTCTTTTTCAAAAATTCACTGTTCTTTTCCCTCCAGAAACATGTCTTTTCTTCTTCATCTGTTGACGTTCCTGAAACAAAGGACATTTTGGATTTAAAGTCACGAACATATTTTTCATTTTTCTGTTTTTCTGTAGGAGTAAAACCTAATCCTTTCTTTTTGAAATTACCGCTATGGTTTGATCTCTTTTGGAAATCTGAACCAGAACTGTAATTCTTTTTCTTGTTTAATCTCTGTTGTACTCTTGAGGTGTATTTTTTAGGTTTTTCATTAAAACATAAGTCTTTAATTTCAGAAATATTAATTTCTGTGATTTTGAAAACCTTGTTTATCAATTCAGTTTTGACACCTCTTAATGGAAATTCCTCATCAGAATATAATTTGTCCGAATTATTCAAAGTATAAGCAACTTTAAACAACCCATCATCCAAATTAGATTTTGATAACACGAATTTTCTATCATAAACTAATTTTCCCTGTTTTTCTGTTTGCACCGGAGTTTTTGACTCAGATTTTGACTCTGACGCGGACTCCGACTTTGACTCGTCACTGTCATCACTATCTAACACATGATCCACAACTTTCTTCATCAATTGAGACGGTTGATCAGTGTCAGACGATGTAAACACAATATCAATGCTTTCCGGAAGATTGACCGACGACTCAGACTCCCACTGTAAATTTGTGGCCTTTTTGACTCTTTCATCGTTAGGATGTCTAGGCAAATATCCGTTTTCCAGCGGAGGTGGACATCTGTTATAACTGACACCTTTCTTCTTACTAGATGGCGTCTTTTCAGTATCCTTTTTCTTGTCACTCTTCCTCTTGTCAGCAATCTTTTCTTCAATACTAACTCCAGCTGCTTTTTCTTCAGTTATCTCATCTTCTTCCCAGACCTTCATGCTCTCAACAGTTGGATAAATCCTGTCAATCACATAGGAAGTACATGAGTAACTTTTCAATAAACGATTTACTCTTTCAGTTTCAATTCGTTGCAGTTCAAGCTTTTGTTCTAAAGCAGCACATTTTTCAATGTAATTGTTTACAACTTTTTGTTTTGTCATAAACGCTCCCTGAAGAGTCTTCATAGCTAGGGATGGCATGGGTCGGGTTTGGGACGGGTTTAGGTAATCCCAAACCCAAACCCGGTTAGATAAGCTTGTCCCAAACCCGTCCCAAAACCCGTCGGGTTTCTAGCGGGTAAATACCCATCGGGTATCGGGTATACCCGCGGGTTTCGGGTAAACCCGTTAATTTAAAAAGATTAAGCGTTGGGTATACTCATCTCAAAACCCATTGGGTATCTATCGGGTAACTACTAATCGGTTACATTTTGTATTGTCAATATAAAAATATATATCAAATAACTACAATGTATACGGAATAGAATACCTATATGTGTAAAAAAAATGGATGTATCATATATATACATATTTAATAATATAAAAGAAATTATATCGGGTATACAATCGGGTAAACGAGTACACTTTATCGGGTAATTGGGTCGGGTAAACGGGTATATCACTAAATCCCAAACCCGTCCCAAACCCGCGAAAAAAATAGAAAATATTCCCAAACGCGTCCCAAACCCGATTAACCGACCCTAAACCCATCCCAAATGTTTCGGGTTTCGGGTTAACCCATCGGGTTCGGGTTTGATTGCCATCCCTATTCATAGCAACTGCTTGTTCTTCACTCGTTTGATTGTACTGATTCATTGTCTTGTTCAGCACATCATATGACTCCTTCAGACTGTTTAAGTTGTAAATCAACGTACTGTTCTGCTTTTTCACAATCTCACAGTTTTCACACTTTATCGGAACCTCTTTCGCATCAGCACCTTCATCAACCTTAAACTTAGGCACTTCTGTCATCTTTTGCCTTCTCACCACCGGCACTTCTTCATCATCACTACTCACCGGTGTTTTAATCTTCTTCTTTTTCTTTTCCTTCTTGACTTTTTCGTCTTCGCTATCACTCTCAGCAAGCAACTTCATATCTTCTCTGTATTTTCTCGCCCAATACTCTGTATCATCATCACTATCATCTACAATCTTTGCTGTAAATGCAGTGTAAGCTGTGGTTTGATCAGGAACATAATCATCCCAAGTAAAATTTGCCCAGCTAAAACCTTCTGCAAGCTTTTCATCTTCTTGATCAATCAAACAAGCTTTTCCATTTTCTGGAATGTAATTATCCCAGGTAAATGATTGCTTTTGATTTGGATTAACCACACAAGCTCTCTTTCCTGTATCTTCAATCACATCTCTTCGGTGTGCAGTCTGAGCTTGATGTTTTTGTTGTTGAGATGATTGACCAACTTGGTGATAGATGGCTTTGCGATAGTAATCATTGTTGTTGTTAAACGGATTTTGAGCTCCACTTGCTTCTCGGTTTGTGCACTCTCTCTTGAAGTGTCCTTTTTCCCTGCACCGAAAACAAGTGACTTTAGATTTATCAAAACCTAAAGTAGAAACATTCGCATCACGAAGATCATCTCTCCCCATGATTTGTTTAAACTTCTCAGCTCTCCGTAAAACACTAGCCAGACACCACTTTATATCCATCAGCTCCATCTCTTCAGCATCTATCTGGTCGTAATCTTCTTTGGTTAGCATTGGATTGCCGATACGACCTGCAACAAAACAAGTATAAGATTCTAAAACCATTCCTAATAAAGACATTTGGTTTTTGGCAATTTCCTCAGAATAATCTTGATCATTCTCAAGATTCAATACAATGTTACACTGTAATTTTCTCCCGTTTTTAGTTGTAGAGATGTTTGGATCAAATGATGGAAATGAAGTAAAACTGGTCTTGCTGCTTGATCCAGATGATGGGCTTTCAGATAAGCTCTTGGCACTCATACCAGTCACAATTTTTGGAGATGAATTCGACGATTTCTCATTTACCCCAGCTTTATAATATAACCCGATGTCTTGTTCACCATCGAAGTCTTTCATTCTAATCACTTTTCTCTGTTCCATTTCTTGAGCTTCGATCTTTTCAATGAACTTACTGAGCGTCAGATTGCTAAAACCTTTCTTGTTTCTGTGCATCATCAAGTATGTGCCCCAACTTTCATATGGCAACGCATCAGCAAGTTTGTCGATCAATTCCTCATTACTCTTTTCAATACTTAATCTTTTCATATTCGCAAGCAGATTACAATAACGTTCAATAATTTCTCTCGTGCTCTCATTCTTCAATCCACGAAAAAGATCAAATTCTTTCTTTAGAAGCGACTTCTTGCTTTTAACCATCTCTTCACTTCCCCTAAACTTCGAACGTAACGCTTTCCAAATCGAGTACGACGTCCTATTGTGCTGTAAAAGAACCATGATATCTTCTTTCACTGCCTGTTGAAGAAGACTTAGCATCATTTTCTCATTTTTGTACTTCTTCCTCTCATCATCTCTAAGATCTTTGATTGGAACTGGCTCTTCATCACTATTCAATGGTCGGATATACTTTGTTTCTACGCATTCCCAAGCGTCGAGATAATTCGCTTGCACCCAATTCCCAAACCGACCTTCCCAGCCTTTATATTCTTCGATATTCATTAACTTGGGAGGTTTTTGCATTGTTCCTGTTTCGTTTTCTAACATTGTGGTTTGAATAGCGGTGATTGGAGTACTAGGAGTAGCGAACGCGTTATAGAAATCTTCGTTCATTTTCAAAATTTTCGAAAAATATTTCAATCTGTACACAAAAATAGACAAAATGTTCAATTGGTCACAAAAGTGGTCCAATAAGATGCCAGATACGCGGTCCAATGATATGTAAAATACGCGGTCCAATAACTTGTCTGTTCGAACGAGCGGTTCACAAAGTGTTTGTACGAGCGATTCACACACTGTTCGTATGAGCGGTTCAGATCGATCGAGCGGTCCAAAAACTATCCGTTCGAGCAGTCCAGCAACTTCAAATTACGAGCGATTCAACTACTCGACCGAATAAGCGATTCTCAATTGTTCGAATAAGCGGTCCAACATCAGTTAATTTTGGAGCGGTCCAGAACAGTTCAGAAAAGCGGTTCACTTTCGGACATCATTTTGGCACACTATTTCTTTGAATTTCGACACCAAACTTTCAAGGGTTTAACTCTATGCAGTTGCGCACAATCCCTGAGATTTTCAGCAAATTTCGACCGTTGAAAACGTCTGAATCTGAAAAAGAATGAGTAGAAGACAGAATTTTTGACGATTTCCAGCTATTTCCTGTAGAACTCCTCCTCCTGCTGCTCTGATACCAATTGTAGGATCGTTTGGCGACCCGAATGAGTCAATCAGAGGCGTTTTCGTCAATTACAGGTGCGGAATAACAAGTAATCAACGTAGGAATAGCTTGTAATACACTTTAAACTCTTTCTGTATTGATTTGACGGTAAATACAACCAGTTCTCGATCCGGCAGCACTTCGGTACGAGATTCAGCAAAACGTTACAAAAGAGATCGCTCATCAGGTATATATACAAGTCTGGAACCGCTTATTGGACAGGTCCAATAAGCGGCCCAACCATGATGTCACATGAGCGATCCAGCTCATTTGTCTCTCGAGCGGCCCAAACAAGCTCGTTCGAGCGGTCCTGAATTCTAATGGACCAAATGAGCGATCCAATAACCCTAATTCTATACATTTTCACATTTTCTCGTATATTGTGCCCAGATCTAACATCTAAGATCTATGACTCGATACAAGACGTAATCAGCAGATGTAGTGCACCAACACCTACACATAACTTCTGTTTTCCCTCGCCCATATCCACAAGGGCTCTCGAAGTGGCGAGGAAAGGACGACAAAGAATGACTGGGACTCGGTCATCCTCATGCATATCAAGCACCACAAAATCGACGGGAAAACAAACTTATCCACCTTCACAAGCAAATTTTTAAAGATACCACGCAGGTATTTAGTGGATTTATCCGCCAGTTGCAAACACATCCGTGTGGGCCTCAACTCTCCTAGACCGAGCTTAGCAAACAAAGAATACGACATCAAATTTATGCTAGCTCTAAGATCTATGAGGGCATTCATAACTGACCGTGACAACTGTGAAAATCCCGGTAAACCCTAATCGTTGCTAGTCCCCGATAACAGAACACGATTGTCACACCTCAACTGATAGCAGAAACATCGGAGTGAGATGAAAACGAGATTGCTCGAGACTTCATAACACTATTGCGACAATATTTAATTCGAAACCAACTTCATTCATTTCATAACTTGTCAAATTACAACATGAGGAAATTCAAGTACAACATTTGATAAACAAAATACAACAAGTTCAAAAAGATACAACAAGTTACAACGATCAAAATACAACAACATAGTAGTCTAAATGTGTATTTAAGCATATCCTACTAGATTCCATATGCATCAACATCATCAACCTGCAACAACTTTTAACTTATAATATAATGGCGAGTATACAAGTTCAATATAACATAAGTATAAATATGATTTAAACGAATCCACATGGCAAACTTAGTTATTATGATAAACGTAAAACTAGAATGCGAATATATAAGTCAATCCTCTGACTACCGCATGTTTTAAATACTTAACATGACCACAAGACTACGGGCGATGCGTTACTCCTATAGCGCTATACATGTTAAGGGGAGGCTCGTACGAAGTAAAAGACAAGTTTATCACATAAGAATGCTCCAGAAATGTCGCAACCCCGACCCCTGCCCCGGGAGGCGGGCGACCGCGAGCTCACAGAGTTGGTGGTATCGGTGTTTATTAATTTGGCAGCGGAAATTTCATCAGGACCGTAGTTAGGAAATAGTTTATTAGAGTAAAACACCACACTTTTATAATTAATAAATACATGGGAAAAACCCAAGTTTCCATTACAAACATGATTTTAGGGATAAACCCTAATTTATTGAAATAAAACTTCTTCTTTATTTAGGTAACTTTTATAGTCACTTTTCCAAGCCTTGAGTGCTCTCCAGCTGGCTTCTAATTGACTTTCACATTTTGTTACCTGAAACGCGTTTAAAAACATTTTATCAGCAAGAAATACTGGTGAGTGAATCTCAGTTTAATCAAAACAAGTTTTTATCATTTTACAACATTGAGGGCAACCCGCAATTACATTTGTTTACATCTATTTTAATTACCACCCACGGTACTGTCAATCCTGACTTGTGGTAATGTTACTACTCACAGTGTAGTAACAAGTTATGTATACAAAACTCCAACATACTGACGATAATTGTAGATTTACAAATACTCAATCACTGTGAATTGTAATTTAAACCATTTGAGGTTTTGTAAAAACAATTTGCAAAAAGAGCAATTACTCACAAAAAAGGTTTCACAAAAAGAGGACTACTCACATTGCTAATTTAGGTATTTCCTTGTGACTTCCTAGTTATAATCTATTAAATTAAACAATGCACACGCGTTAGTATAATAACCCAAATTTACATTAGTTATACCCTCCCCAAGACAGAACTCCAACGACTGAGTCAGGCAGAGCCTTGACATGTGTTACGGAGCACTAGATCAATCGGGCATCGTAACTAATACGTAACCAGGGGTTATAATACTTACAACGAGGCAGAGCTTCGCTAATTAGTGGGTATTATGCCTGAGTATTACTTTAACTATTTAGAAAATTTGAGAGAGAGATCGAAAATTTGAACGAGGAACAACTGAAGCCGATGGCCTCTATTTATAGGGCCTGATCGTCACTTCCTCGCGCCCCACGAGAGATGAAGACAGGGTCTTTGTGCCCCGCGAGCTAGGCTAGCTAGGGCCTAGCCTTGTCGAATCAACGGCTAGCTTTGCCGGGTGTCACGCCACGTGGCGGGCTGGGGTGCGGCCCGGTGTTAAGGGGGTCGCAGCCCGTGACAGACCTCTATGTCTATGTCGCTCCCTGCGAGCGGCCATATATATTTGTTTTTATTTAATTTTTGTAAAATAAAGGTATTTTAGGCCCATTTTTGTATACGGGGTGTATTTTAGGACATATAGGGGTGTTTAAATAAATTTTAGGAGGGTTGTTATAAGAAACACGAATCAAATATAACGTATTAGCATGTATGATTGGATTGTTTATGTGATTGCATAAAATGTAAGTGTAACTGTGTAGGTTATTAAGTAAACATATTGCACCCAAAAGTGTAAAACGTAAAAAGGGCGTTCGAGTATACTCATTGTTTTGCTAATCTTCGTTAGTAAATCCTGCAAGTTGTTGAGTAGATGAGAGAGCGCTGGAACACCGAGGTTACCCTACAGGTGGGTAGACGAATGTGTGAGTTGGAGTTTGAACGGAGGATTCGGATTAGGAATATAAAGTACATAAGAATAATAGTATAAAAGTATAACTTAAACAGAAAAAATTATATTTCGTTCAGGCACTCGTTAAGACACTGAGTTTCTGTGATTTCACGGGTACTGTTTTGCCCGTCAGAATCAGTAACGAGGAATGTGAAAACGAAATAAGCGAAAACCGAACATTACAACTCCGTTTAGGCGAAAGGTCGGTTCTCACGAATGGATACCCTTCGCGCGAGTGGGAGTCCCTTCGCGCGGATGGTATCTGTTTGTGCGAACATAACTTTGTTTGAACGTTTTAACTATGAAATAGTCACGTTGTGAGTCCAGTTATGTTATTTAGCTATATTATATAGTATAGTGTCGGTCCTATAGTCACATAGATTACAAAAGTCATGTATGGAGGTAATAACCTCTTTATTAGTTCACCAAATGTGATAACTCGAGTTTCCAAGATTCCATCTTCACGTTAGTTGCACGTTAATTGTTAAGTTGTTTGTTTACACGACTTGTTTGCCTTGTAATTGTACACGTTGGATTATATGTTGAGATGTTTGTTTGATATGTTATCTAATTAATGTGATTAAGGTGTTTGGTGAGATATCATGTCACCTGTTTGAAAAACTTAAACTATTTAAGCCTTGAATGGGTTCAACGAAACAGAAGTGTTTCGCCATTAACAACTTCGGCGAAACAGGGGTGTTTCGCCATCCCTATCCCGACGAAACAAGGTGTTTCGCCGGCCCAGTTTCCCCGAAGCCCAGTAAGGGCCCAACACAGTAAGACCTACGTATTTAAAGGACATAGGTTACGTAACTTGTTATTGTGAAACCCTAGCTTTCTCTTCCTCTCTGTTCACCGACGTCAACCATCACTATCATCCTTGGAGACCTTCAAGTTCTTCGTTCTACTCCCTATACCTTTCGGTTAGTTATTTGCTAATATCTGATTGCATATGAAATTATTATGTATACTGCGATGATCCATGAATGCATGACTCGTATGCTTGCTTGTTAACAGTTCGATATAGAATAGGGTTTAATGATGATAGATAGTGATGAATGTTTGCGATCATGACGATTTGATTAATGTTTAATTAGGGTTCTTGTTGTTGTTGATCCGAATAGGATGTTGATCGATGAGATAGGTTAATTGATATTGTTAAATCTGATACTTGTGATTGTATGCGAGTGGGTTCGTCGTTCATGTCGGTCGGATGTTAGATATTAGAACCGTGTATATTGATTGAATGCTTGAATCTGATTGTATGATTTTGTTTAATGATTGATGATTTCGGCATTATATGATAACTGGTTGTTCGAGATTGGTGTAAAATGGCTATTCAGAATGATTAGGGTTTCTGTGTGTGACTGATTACACGACGTAACTGATGCCTTCCGACGAAACGCTGATGACGACGAATCGGATGTGTTTCACCGGAGGGTAATCACGATGAAACAGGTGGGTTTCGTCGATTAGGGAACACGACGAAATGGGGACGTTTCGTCAAAGGGAAGTCACGACGAAATAGGGATGTTTCGTCGAGTGGGTAAACTGCACAGTGAACTCAGTTAAGTCTGTTAAGGGTTAACTGGGTTAGTTAACTGTTGTTAAAGGATAAGCATGACTTGCATGAACTTGTATAACTGATAAATGCTATGTGTTAGTTGTTACTTGCATGTATGTGATGATCTTGCCTGTTAGTCGAACATGTGAATGTCAACTGATTGTGCGTACGTGCAACTAAAGGATTGGATTGAATTATTTGTGAGCAAGTAATACTCTTACCGAGCAAACCGAGGTGAGTTCACACTTTCTACAAGGCATGGGATTCCCAAGGGTTGGGAATGGGTTAATAAACTAAAACAGAATCTACATATCCTCCTTGGGTAGGATATGTATGGCCATCCTCCTTGGGTAGGATGCCACTATAACTCTTGCGTATTCTCCTTGGGTAGAACTACGTACGTTCGTCCTCCTTGGGTAGGACAACAACCTCAACTTACTAGACAAAACTCTATCATGAAGTCCCTCCTCTTTATATCAACTTAATCGCTGAGGCCGATGGCGAGCGGGTCATTAGTTAATAGCGCTATTAGGTTTAACAAACCTCACACCGTGTCGTTCGAACGGGCGTGTACTAATGGACTATGGCAAACTGTCAGTGATGATAGACACTGATGTAGGGCACAACTTATATTTCATTAGTAGTCGATATGGTATGGTCTAGTGGTTCACAGGGGAAGCCCCCCACTGATTATGGTTACGGTTTGGGAAACAAAAGAACTGGTTAACTCGTGGTTTACGAAACAACTTACGATTTCAAAACAAACTGGTAAAACTGAACAACCAAATGTGAACTCGCTCAACTTTGTTGTTGACTCGTTGTTGCATGCCTTGCAGGTCGTTAGGTATTCGTGGAGCTTGCACGGGAGGCAAAATCGTTGTGGGAACATGGAATGTTGAATCCATGTTAAACAATTACACTTTATAAACTTATTACTTATGTTTGGGGTTTTTACATTTATGCTTCCGCTGAATACTTTAATTATGCGTTTGTTTTAAACACCTCTCATAATGTGTGGTTGAATTTTATTGATTACTTACAATGTTCAATATGATTGGTGGCTTGATCCTGGTCAGTCACGCCTCCAAGCGGTGATACTCCGCATGTGGATTTTGGGGGTGTGACAGATTGGTATCAGAGCCATTGGTTATAGTGAACTTGGTTTTAAAAAGGGGAAAAGAATTTTTTAGTAAAACCAGACTATAACCTGTACAGTGCTCAACGATCCACAACGACGCTTCGCTCCACGTGCAAGACTTAACATTCTAGGTGGTATGGTTTATGTTTGTATTGCCTACTTGCTAGTTACATAGAACTTTGCTCATGGTATGCTTAGATGAACGTAATAACTGTGGTTTGAAAACACAGGTGTGCTTACTCTCTTCTATCATCGCACTTTCGCGAACATCTCTCACTCATGTTTCCTTTGGTATGAAGATCATGAGTGGACGCGTTAACCTAACTCAAGCCCAGCTAACGGCTCTAATCAATGAACAAGTTATTGCAGCACTCGCAGCTGCTCAGGCATGAGGTATAACCTGCCATTGCAATTTACTCTAGGATCTCTAGATCCTACTCTCGTAAACCCACACTCGTGCTTAACTTTGTCTCTTATTACACACACGACAGGTCAACCTGCACAGCCTCCTGTGTGCACTTTCAAAACTTTTATGGACTGCCAACCTACTACTTTCAACGGCACTGAAGGAGCTGTAGGTCTCCTCCACTGGTTCGAGAAGCTCGAGTCTGTTTTCGAGATGTGTGAATGCCCTGAGCCACGTAGGGTGACATATGCTATTGGTACTCTTGAAGGAATAACGCTCATGTGGTGGAACGCTCAGGTTTAAATGCTGGGGATTGTTGCTGCTAATGCCACCCCATGGAATGATTTTAAGGAACTGATCAAGGAAGAGTATTGTAGTCGCGACGACATCCACAAGCTAGAGGTGGAGTTTTTCAACTTAAAGATGACGGGGTCAGAAATCGAAGCGTATACGAAAAGGTCTAATGAGCTGGCAATTTTGTGTCCTACTACGGTGGATCCTCCCATCAAGAGAATCGAGTTGTACCTCAAAGGTTTAGTGCCAGAGATCCAGAGTCACGTGATAACAGCAAACCTCGCTACCATCCGGCAAGTCACTCGACTTGCTCATCATCTCACTGATTAGGCAGTCGAGTAGAACAGGTTGCCCAAGCGTATTGGTGCTACTGCTACAGTTACTACTACCTCTGATGCCCCCAGCGACAACAAGCGTAAATGGGATGGGATCTCAAGCAAGGGTTCGATATCAGCTCAGTCTCAGTCTGAGCAGCGAAAGACTGATGACTACCAGAGTCCTGGTCAGCAATCGTCTGGTAGTCAAGGGCAGGGTGGATACAGGGGAAACCACCCCAAGTGCAACCGATGCAACAGGCATCACAGTGGGTAGTGCAACAAGGGCCGTTGTCTGAGGTGTAACAAGTTTGGTCATGAAGCCAAGGATTGCAGGAGCGCGCGACCTGCGAATCAGAATCGTCAACAGCAATAGCAAGTTCCACAGAATCAGCCGCAACAACAGCAGGGTAATAGGGGATGCTTTCATTGTGGTGCCGAAGGTCACTTCAAGAGAAACTGTCCTCAGTTGAATCAGAACCAGAATAACAACAATAATCAGGGAAACGGAAACAACAACGGGGGTAACAACGGTGGAAACAATGGGAACAATGGCGCCCGGGGCCGTGCGTTCGTGATTGGTCAGGGTGATGCAAGGAATGATCCTAACGTGGTGATGGGTAAGTTTCTTCTCGACGACTTCTTTGTTACTGTTTTATTTGATTCGGGTGCCGATACTAGCCATGTGTCCCTAAAAGTTAGTTAGTTGCTTAAGCGCACACCAACACCTTTGAGCACCAAGCATGTCGTAGAGTTAGCTAATGGTAAAAGTTTAGAGGCCACACACGTAGTTAAGGGTTGTAATCTCATCTTAGCTGGTTAGACCTTCTCTATCGACCTCATCCCTATTGTTTTGGGTAGTTTCGACATTGTTATTGGTATGGATTGGTTATCGCAACATCGAGCAGAGATCCTCTGTCAGGAGAAGATCGTCCGCATTCCTCATTCAGATGGTGAATCTTTAGTGATTCATGGCGACAAGAGTGGTGCTGTTGTTGGCATCATTTCTTTTCTTAAGGCCCAGAAGTGTTTGCGAAGGGGTCACACTGCTATTTTAGCCCTCGTTACTGACACCTCAAAGAAAGAAAAGAAGATCGAATATATCCCGATTGTGCGTGATTTTCCTGAGGTATTCCCTGAGGAATTACCTGGTCTTCCACCCCATCGTCAGGTTGAATTTCAAATCGATCTAGCTCTTGGAGCAGCGCCAATAGCTCGTGCACCTTATCGTTTAGCTCCATCAGAACTTGAAGAATTGTCCACTCAACTACAAGAACTCTTGGATAAGGGATTTATTTGTCCTAGCTCTTCGCCATGGGGAGCTCCAGTATTATTTGTGAAGAAGAAAGACAGTACTTTCAGAATATGCATCGACTACCGCGAACTCAACAAGGTAACTGTGAAGAACCGCTATCCACTTCCACGCAATGATGACTTGTTCGATCAGCTGCAAGGGTCGAGCTACTACTCGAAGATTGACCTGAGGTCAGGCTACCATCAACTAAGGGTTCGAGATGAGGATATCTCTAAGACAGCATTCAGGACTCGTTATGGGCATTACGAGTTCCTAGTTATGCCTTTTGGATTGACAAACGCACCTGCAGTCTTCATGGATCTTATGAACAGAGTGTGCAAGCCTTACCTGGAGAAGTTTGTTATTGTTTTCATCGACGACATCCTGATCTACTCTAAGAGTCAGGAGGAACACGAGCACCATCTACGGCTTATCTTAGAACTCCTTCGAACAGAATAGTTGTACGCTAAGTTTTTGAAATGCGAATTTTGGCTTCGCGAAGTCCACTTTCTAGGCCACGTGGTAAACAAGGATGGGATTCATGTTGATCCATCCAAGGTAGACTCGATCAAGAACTGTCCTGCACCCCGTACACCAACAGAAATCCGCCAATTCTTGGGTTTGGCAGGCTACTACAGAAGGTTCATCAAGGATTTCTCCAAGATTGCGCAACCTCTCACTTCACTAACGCAGAAAGGCGTCGCCTACCGTTGGGGTAATGCACAAGAATCAGCATTTCAACACTTAAAGGATAGACTTTGTAGTGCACCTATTCTTTCATTACCAGAGGGCACATACGATTTTGTGGTTTATTGTGACGCGTCAATTCAGGGTCTTGGGTGTGTGTTGATGCAACGGGATAAAGTCATTACGTACGCCTCACACCAACTTAAGGTTCACGAAAAGAAGTACACTATGCACGATCTAGAGCTGGGAGCTGTCGTTTTCGCGCTTAAGATATGGAGACATTACCTGTACGGTACCAAGTGCACCATTTACACCGATCACAGGAGTCTCGAGCATATCTTCAAACAGAAGGAATTAAACATGCGACAACGTCGATGGGTCGAGCTCTTGAATGACTACGAATGCGCGATCAAGTACCATCCGGGCAAAGCTAATGTTGTGGCTGACGCCCTCAGTCGAAAGGATACTACACCTAGGCGTGTGCGAGCGTTACAACTCACCATTCAGTCTAGTCTTCCTTCCCAGATACGAGATGCTCAGGTAGAAGCATTGAAACCAGAAAACGTCAGGGCTGAGGCCCTACGCGGATCAAGGAAACGATTAGAACAAAAGGAAGACGGCGCCTACTATGTAACAGGATGCATCTGGGTCCCACTCTATAGAGACTTACACGAGCTAGTGATGGATGAAGCACATAAGTCTCGCTACTCAGTACATCCTGGTTCGGATAAGATGTACCACGACTTAAAGACTACATACTGGTGGCCTAGCATGAAGGCCCACATAGCAACCTACGTTGGCAAATGTTTGACTTGTGCGAGAGTCAAGACTGAATACCAGAAACCATCGGGCCTACTCCAACAACCAGAGATACCACAATGGAAATGGGAGCAAATTTCCATGGATTTTGTTACTGGCCTGCCTAGATCTCAAATAAAAAATGACACTATTTGGGTGATGGTGGATCGATTGACTAAGTCCGCACACTTCTTGGCTATCAAAGAAACAGACAAATTCTCTACTCTAGCAGACGTCTACTTAAAGGAAGTGGTTTCGAGGCATGGGGTGCCAACCTCCATTATATCTGATCGTGATGCGCGTTTTACTTCTGAACTATGGCAAGCAACGCACAAGTCTTTTGGCTCACGTTTAGACATGAGCACCGCTTATCATCCCCAGACGGATGGGCAGTCTGAACGCACCATTCAAACCCTTGAAGACATGCTTAGGGCATGTGTGATTGATTTTGGCAACGGCTGGGAAAAACATCTCCCATTGGTGGAGTTTTCGTATAATAACAGTTACCACACCAGCATCCAAGCCGTTCCGTTTGAGGCATTGTATGGGCGTAAATGCCGATCACCTCTTTGTTGGGCAGAGGTGAGTGATAGTCAGATCACGGGTCCAGAACTTGTAGTAAACACAACGAAAAGGATTGCACAGATACGACAACGAATGGCAGCAGCTCGTGACCGTTAGAAAAGCTACGCTGATAAGCGCAGGAAACAACTCGAGTTCCAGGTTGGGGATCGAGTGCTACTCAAAGTCTCACCATGGAAAGGTGTGGTTCGTTTTGGCAAACTAGGTAAACTTAACCCATGTTACGTTGGACCGTTCGAAATCATCGAGAAAAAGGCAAGGTAGCCTACAAACTGAACCTACCAACAAAACTCAGTGGAGTTCACAACGTATTTCACGTGTCAAATCTGAAGAAGTGTCTGTCAGATGAGACCCTCATAGTTCCTTTGAAGGAGCTCACTATCGACGATCAGTTGCGATTCGTCGAGGAACAAGTAGAGATTACTGACCGAGATGTGAAAGTTCTCAAGTACACAAGAATACCTCTTGTTCGAGTTCGATGGAACTCCCGTCGTGGCCCAGAGTTCACCTGGGAACGAGAAGACCAAATGAAACTCAAGTATCCCCGGTTGTTCGGCAACAATGCAACTACTACTGAGGCTGAAGCTACTACGGAATTTCAGGACGAAATTCCAAATCAACGGGGGGATGATGTGACACCCCAGGAAAACCAATAAACCACGCAACTTAACTAGCTTCCTCAGTAACCGCATGCTAAATTTTGGGACGAAATTTCTTTCAAGTTGGGGATAATGTGACAACTCGAGTTTCAAAGATTCCATCTTCATGTTAGTTGCACGTTAATTGTTAAGTTGTTTGTTTACACGACTTGTTTGCCTTGTAATTGTACACGTTGGATGATAGGTTGATATGTTTGTTTGATATGTTATCTAATTAATGTGATTAAGGTGTTTGGTGAGATATCATGTAACCTGTTTGAAAAACTTAAACTGTTTAAGCCTTGAACGGGTTCGACGAAACAGAAGTGTTTCGCCATCAACAACTTCGACGAAACAGGGGTGTTTCGCCATCCCTATCCCGACGAAACAAGGTGTTTCGCCGGCCCAGTTTCCCCTGTTGGTGCACTACATCTGTCGACTTCGTCTTGTATCGAGTCTTACATTGTATTGTATAGATTAGGGCACGTTTTACGAGAAAACTGGAGAGTGTTTTGTGTTTAGTGATGATTTCGCTCTTAGGGACATGAGGTTTCGCTCATATGGTCTTAGTGAGGAGGTTTCGCTTATTTGGACAGGATAAGGTTTCGCTTATGTGGTAATGTACGTATGAGCGAAATCAAAATAGTATATATAGGTGTTGCATGAGCGAAATCATGATCGTTGCCTTGTATTCCATACCGAAGTGCTGCCGGTGTGAAGATTGAGCTGTAATTGTTGTCAAATCAATACAATCAGTAGATTAAGTGAAGAATCAGCTATTTCTACCTCCGTTTCTTGTTATTCCGCACCTGAAACGAAGTTGAACACCTCTGAACGACTCGTTCGGGTCAGATCGCGATCCTATAAGTGGTATCAGAGCACAGGAGGAGGAGTTCTGCAGAGATTAGCTGGATTTCATAGAGATTTCTTACTTCTACACCTTCTTTTATCATTTCAGAAAATTTTACTAGTCAAAATTCGCTCAAAATTTCACAGATCATAGACAATTGGACATAGACAAACCCTGGAAAGTTTCGGACCTAAATACGGACTAAAAATGGATCAAATTAACCTCCGATTAGGTTTCGCTTATTCGGACATCTTGTGATTTCGCTTATTTGTCATCCTAATTTCGCTCTTGTGTCACATAATCTGAAAGGTTTCGCTCCAAATTGCATGATAATTATAATCTGAGATTTCGCTTTTGTGAACCTCCAAGAACAAGGATTTCGCTCTTGTGAACATTAGGTTTCGCTCCTGAGGCACTTTATATGAGGTTTCGCTCATAAGGACCATCAGGGTTTCGGTCTTAAGTACATTCAACATCCTGATTTCGCTTTTAGGACTTCTGGGATTTCGCTCATTGTGCACAAACACCTGATTTCGCTTATTTGTCACTGTTTTTGAAAAACGTGCCAAGTCTTCATGGATACCGAGTTTTATAACACGTTTGCAACACCCTCTGGCCCAGCTGCTATTGCTCAAGCCATGAGTTTAGAAAACGAGACGGGAACCACCCAAAAGCCCCCTAAATTGATGAGTATTGAAGAATATTACGGGTGGAAAGATAGATTCGAGAACTGGGTTCAGGCAAACCATCTTAGATCATGGGAATGTATTCTGAAGAAATACGTGTTGCCTCGAACAGATTTACAGGTTCTTAAAGAGTTATCAGAGTTTACATATCAAGAACGGGTGATGTACAAAGCTGAGAAAATGATGATAAGTCTGCTTCAGCAAGCAATCAAAGAAGACATATTCATATTGCTTCAGCACGACAAAACTGCAAAATCAATCTGGGATGCACTTAAAGTCAAATTTGAGGGTAGTGAGAATATGATTAAAAGCAAGAAGGCGTTGCTTAAGAAAGAGTTTGATCTGTTCAGTAGCTTATCGGGAGAAGACACGAAGAAGCTGATTGAATGCTACTGCCACTTGGTGCGATCAATGTCGATGTTGAGTATTACCAAGGATCGTGAAGAGTGGGTAGACAAGCTAGCCGATGCGTTACCGCAAAAAGAATGGGGAACGTATTTGATGATTCAGAAAAATACGGGTGTTTATGATGGATTGACTATATCTTAGTTTATTGAAAAGATTGAGAGTCAGGATCTGGAACAACAGAAGATTGCTAGGATGAACAGTCCAAGTGGTCAACAGGACGTAAAGATGTATTACAAAGGTAGTATTCCGGTTCCTGAAGCTGAGAGAAGTCCGAAAATCCAAACTGCATTCAGTGCTGGGGATTCAACAGAAAAAGCTGATCAGAGTTCTAACAAAAGCAGCAGTGGATTCTCATCATTTCCAAGTGTCAATCCTAAAGAGTCAAATACAAGCTTTCAGTCACAAAGCACAAAAACTGGAAATGGTTACGTGATTCAGTGCAACATCGCTCTAAATCTTCCAGAAGGCCAAAGTTTTTCTGAGGAAACTGCAAAAGACCACATGGCTCTACTTGGTTCAGTGTTGCTCTCTTATGAAGGTCTAGTTGTTGGTTGGATCAGAAATCCTATGCTAACAAAGGAGGATTACGATCAAATAGACGCCAAAGAGATGGAATTGATGGATATCAAATGGTGTCTTGCTAGTGTTCTTAGACGTGCTGAAAAGTTCAAGACAATTACCGGGAGAAATGACTTTCTCAATGCTCATGTATCTACTTTAGGTTTTGATAAATCTAAACCGCCAAGAATGAAGCAGCTTGAGGATACATCCAAAGAGAAATCCAGAGCTCTCGCTGTGATTCATGACGATGAAAGGTTTTGACTGGAGCGAGTTATTACCAGAGGAAGATGCGGTTGGATATGCTTTTATGGCAAAGTCTGTTGAGCCTGTTCCTTTTAAAGACAACAGAAATGAAGAAGAGAAATATGTCAACAGAAAGATGAAAGCTCAAACCAGGATGATCAAAATATCTGGTATATACACTGAAGCAAAAAGGGCGAAGAGATGGGATCCAGACAGAGAATGTTATCTTGACCCCATGGGAAACATTGCTATCGATTCAAGGACCCTCGATCTTGATACCATAATTTAACAAATTGCTGAAGAAGAAGAAGGTTGGCAGAGAAAATGGTGGGGAAGTGAGGAAGAAAAAGAGAAAGAAAAAGAGGAAAAGCCAAAGAAGATAGATGAAGGGATCATTGACACGTCACAAGAGTTGAACGCTGAAAATTTGGGAAAGGTGGCTGACAAGGTGCTGGCTGCTAAGGAACTTGAGGTAGATTCTAAGTCTGAATCTGAGTCTAAAAGCCAGGTCAGTTCAAATGCGTCAACAAGTGAGTCAGGTAAGAAAGTCAAAGGTGACAATGACTGCAAAAAATGCATCAAAAAGTGCAATGTTTGTAGTACAATCACTTACCTCAATGGTAAGAAAGTTGAAGATCTGACTAGTAGAGTCAGAAGTGTGGAAGATCAGATCCTTAACCGTGATAAAATGTTGAAAGCTTCAAACGACAGATTAAAAGAATTAACTGAAAAAATTGAAAATGATAAAATTGACAAAGAAAAAGTTAGGAAAGAAAATGAGCAGTTAGTTCTTGAAAATCGTCAGATTTCAGAAAAATTTGAGAAGCTTAAACGAACGGTTAAAGATGCTGATGAAAGAAATGGTAAGATAACTAAGGAAAATATTAATCTGTCTGGAGTTCTTCGGGTAAAAGAAGAGTTAATCAACCAGCAACTGGATGAAATTGCTAAGTTGAAGCTTCAGTTTCAAGAAGCTCATATTGAAAATGAACGAATCCAGTTGAAACTAAGAAGTTACAACTCAGCAAGCTTTGTTTTGCAACACATTGTTTCCAAACCCATCGGGAAAAATAAAGCAGGCGAAGATGTCTTTTCGGATGGAACCGGGGTGGGTTTTCATCAAGTTCCACCACCAGTTCTAAACAATTATTCGAAAAAACAATCAGGGTTGGTTAATATTGAAGATGATAATGAAGTGAAACTTCCAGAGACGATTGATGTCACATTCACTTCATCTTCCGATGAGGATAGTGTCCAAACTGATGTGGTAAAAAGTGTGGTTGAGAATGTTTTAAAATCTGAAAGTGACACTACTGAGGAAGATGTATGTTTCTTGGACAAATACATTCCGAAATCAAAGTCAAAAAACAACTAAAATGAAGAATCTAATCTTGTCATGTATAAGATATTGGGATCGGATAAGTTGTATTCGGATTCTGATTTTCCCCTGGAGAATGTAAATGTTGCTAAATTGATAAATGTGTTTAAATTGGTTGAAATTGATTTGTCTGAAGTGAAAAGTTTAAACCAAACAAAAAGACAAATGAATTTTGAAAAAGATAAAGCTTACTACAAGAAGCCTGTTGTTCCACCACGTTTTTATAACAACAATCAAAATAGATAGCCGGGTGGTTATCAGGGTGGTTAGAATTATCAAAGAAAAAATGTTCAAAACAAGAAGTTTGCTGAGAAGAAAGTGTTTGTGAACAGTTCAAGTTCACTTTCTGATGAAGAATCAAAGATTTTTTCGAAATCAAATGAAGAGTTCTTTGAGAAGAAAGCTTCACAACCTCAGTCTGAAGGCATAAGTCGGGTTGTGGACACCCGAACATGCTTCAAATGTAACCAAGTTAGACATATTGCACAAAAATGTACCAACTTGAAGCCTAAGACTGAAGTTGTGAAGAATCAGAAAAAGAAAGTTGATGTGAAGGGAAAAGCTCCATTGGTTGTTGAGAAAAAGGTTTTGAAAAATTATCATATCAAATTCAAAACTGAACCTGTTAAAAATGTGGTAACTAAAAATGACAAATTTTACAAACGGGTTGCGTCAGCTCAACAAACATGGAAGCCAAAAGTGGTTGAAAAGAAAGAAAGTGTTCCAAAACCAAAGGTTTCTGAGAGTGAAAAACAATCATCTTCTACCACACCGGTAAAGATGGATATACCTTTGGATTACTATGAAAAACTTGAAAAATCAAAATCCATGGTTACTGAAAAGAAAGAAGTTTCAAAGAAAGACCAACAATCTGGTCAACCTAAGAAAGATGAGTTATTCTTATACAAAAAGGTTGAGGTTGGGTCTGAAGAAAGCTTGAAAATGAATGACAAAAATTTTCCGCCACTTTACACTACAAAATATCACATCAAAATTGAGTTACCTGAGTCAAAAGAGGCTTGGGTAGCATCCAAATCTAACTAAAGTGTTTGTGGTTTGTGCAGGAGCTTCCAAGATCCGTTTCACGATGGATTATGGATAGTGGAGCTTCTCGGCACATGACAGGGAAGACAACATTGTTGTACGATGTTAGAAATTTCAATGGAGGTAATGTAGGTTTCGCAGGCAATCAAGGTGGTAGAATAGTTGGTGAAGGAACGTTATCTAATGGGATTGTTACGTTTGAAAGAGTTAATTACATTGCTGAGCTGGAGAATAATCTGCTGAGTATCTCGCAGATTTGTGACATGATGTACACCACTCACTTTACTGACAAAGAATGTTTGATCTTGAAGTCAGGATTTGTTATCCCTGAAGAATGGATTATCATGAGGGCACCAAGAGTCAAGGATCTGTACGTGTTGGACATGAGCGTAGCTACTACAACCACGGGTCAGGCTCATTGTTTTGTGTCTAGAGCAACGGAGAAAGAATCACAATTGTGGCATCGAAAGATGGGCCACGTTCACCTACGAAAAATGAATCACCTGGTGCATAACAATTTAGTTACTGGTGTTCATGTGAAAGGTTTTCATCTGGAAGGGGAGTGCATTAGCTGTGTCAAAGGCAAGCAGAAGAAAAAGTCACACCCTAAAAAGCAAGTCAATTTTGTTTCAAGACCTCTGGAGAGACTTCACATGGATTTGTTTGGTCCTGTGAATGTTAAAAGTATTACAGGAGATCTCTACTGTGTTGTGGTTACTGACGATTATTCCAGATTTTCGTGGGTATCATTCTTAAATTCGAAAGATGAGACGTTTGATAGTTTGATGGCGTTGTTCAGAAAAATTGAAAATCTGTTCCAAAGGCGTATCAAAAAAATCAGAAGTGATAATGGTAATGAGTTCAAGAACAACAAGATGGAGGAATTTTGTGATGAAAGAGGTATATTGCATAAGTTTAGTGCTCCATACACTCCGCAGCAGAATGGAGTTGCAGAACGCAAAAACAGGACACTAATCGAAACGGCTAGAACTATGCTTACTGATTCAAAGCTTTCGATAAATTTTTGGGCAGAAGCTGTTTCCGCCGCATGCTATACGCTCAACAGAGTTCTCACTGTCAAGAAATTCAACAAAACGTGCTTTGAGTTGATCAATAACCGCAAACCAAATCTGAAGTATCTTGAACCGTTTGGGTCACCCTGTACTATTCTAGAGCCTTTTGGAAAGTTTGGTCCGAAGAGTATTGAGGGAATATTCATCGGTTATGCAAGTCCTACGCCGAGTCTTCGTTCCAAGTCTGAAGCAGATTATTGAAGCTCACAATGTTGAATGTCAAGGTAATACAATGCCGCCGCAGAATCCTGGAGATTCATGGCGTTATCATTATGACACTTTGTGGGATTCGTTTAACATGATGGTAGAACCAGAAGAAGAAGAAGATTTCTTTGATGAGTTGGATATTCTGAGAAAGTATGAGTCATCGCAGGAAAGGTTCCCAGCTGAATATTCAAGACGACCACGACAAACTTCTAATGATGATGAAGCAGTGTTAGTGCAACACGTCTATTGACTTCGTCTTGTATCATGTAATGTAATAGGATAGGTTAGAATATTGAGTGCACGAGGTTCGAGAAACGAAAAGTGGTGGTTTAGCATGTAGGTCCGCTTATATGGACAGTGTCCATATAAGCGAACCATCATCAATCTCACAGGTCCGATTTTAAGGCATCTGTGACAACTCGTACTTTAGACCTATCTTGTAACGTTACGTATTTGCGTGAGCTACCCTAACTGAATAAATGCATGTTTACGTGATATGTGTTTCTTTTGTATGTTACGAATTAAATGATTGTATGTGTGTTACTTGAACTCGAACCGCACAACATTTGCTCGATTTCACAAACCCATTCGGCCCACTTACCCTTTTGCGAATACACATACCCATTAGGTGGGTTTTGCGAATACCCTTTTGCTCGATTTCACAAACCCATTCGACCACAAACACACATCAACCCTAATACCTCTCTCCCTCTCTCTCGAAGTCTTGAAGCCGGCGGAAAACCCCCTTGTTCACCCGAGACCCTACTGGTTCCAATCCCTTACATCCGGTTAGTGTTTTGGTCATTAGTGGTTATGCTATGTGATTTCACATGTCTTAGATGATATACGATTATTGATGTTGTAAACTAATTTTTATAATCTTGTAAGATTGGATTTGCATGAGAATAACCAAGAACCAATTTGGTGATGCTTGTTAAACTGCTGTGATGTTATCTAATTCTAATTGTTAATGATGATGTTCATGATAGTCGGCTCAAATATGTGCATCGGGTTATGTTGATTTCTCGGTTACATGTTCATATAAATGGATAGATCATTGTTCATGTGAATATTGTTCATGTTGATTGGATTAGGGTTCATACGAGTTCAGGATGTGATGACCTGTTTGATCGATATTAGGTTAACCGTATGTTTGGATATCGTGTTGATTGATCTGTTTTTCGAAATTGCCAAGATGTTTACTGATATTTAGGAATTGATTGAGCTGCAAAAGATGGAAATCTGTTACACGTTGTCTCGACCAGGGTTGCGAGTCGAGAACCCTCAGTCTCGACTCGAGACCACCTTATTAACACAAACAACACAAACCGAGACCACGGTTGCGGGTCCGGTTGCGACTCGAGACCGTGTGATCTCGACCTGATCATGGTAACCCGAGACCTGCATTTGCGAGTCCCGTTACGACTCGAGACCTGACTCGTGACCACCTAGTCTCGAGTGATTTAGGCACAAGTCGAGACCTCCTTTTGTTGCGACTCGAGATCCCTAGTCTCGACTCGAGACCAGCTACACATGCACACTGTTTGGACTTGCACTGTCACGAGCCCAATTGATTGGGCCGGATACTTGAACTTGTTTACGTGTCTGCTATTGGACTGCTATGAGTACTTGTGCATGCCATGATTACATTTGCCACAATACGTGTAGAACCTATGTGCTATATTCGAATACGAACCTGACTTGTATGATAACCATGCTAGGACGTGGTTGATCACTATATAGCTTAACCGAACTTTGTGTATCTGCCGAGCAAACCCAAGGTGAGTTCACACTCTTACCAAGGCATGGGATTCCCGGGGTGTTGGGAATGGGATGAAAAGGATAAGGTTGCGTAGATTCATACGGGTACCATTACTAGACTACCATACCATCGTCCTCGGTTGTGCAGGATACATACGTAAAACCTACGTATACCTAAGTTACTCACTGTCCTCAGGTTGCGAAGGACACTCACGTAAAACCTACGTGAACGGATACTCACTACTGCCTCGGTTGTGTCAGGCACTTACGTAAAACCTACGTAAACCCCCGCGTACCCTATCCTCGGTTGTGAAGGATACTTACGTAAAACCTACGTAAACTTGTACGTATTACTGTTCTCGGGATATGTAGAACACTTATGGTAACGCATAGTCTAGTGAATTAATGACATGGGAAGCCCCCACCAATAGAGACCTATATCGGCCCAGTAGAGCCACCTGATACTCATGAACTTACTATTATGCTCTTACTTCCTGTGAACTCGCTCAACTAGTTGTTGACTCTCTGCTGCATGCCTTGCAGGACCTTAGGTACTTTTGGAGCTTGCACAAGGAGGGGCGAGTCGTTGTGGGCAAAGGATCATGGTTAATTATTAAACACTACTGACATTTCAAACGTTAATACTTATGTTGGGTTTTCTACATTAATGCTTCCGCTACATTTACTTATGTTGGTTTTGATAAACACCTTTTGTATTGATGGATAACTTTTACTATTTAATTACATGTTCAATATGATTGGTGGCTTGATCCTGGTCAGTCACGCTCCCAAGTGGTGATACTCCGCAGGTGGATTTTGGGGGTGTGACAGATTGGTATCAGAGCCATTGGTTATAGAGAACTCGGTTTTAATATGGGAAATGTTTTATTAAAACCAGACTATAACCAGAACAGTGCTCTCAACGATCCACAACGACGCTTCGCTCCACGTGCAAGACTCGACATCCTAGGTAATAAGGTTTATGTTTATTACCTGCTTGCTAGAAACATATAGCACTTTGCTCGTAGTACACTTAGATACACATGATACTATTACATGAGAATGCCTACGTGCTTACACTTTTCTGTCATCGCCCTACTCGCGAACCATTCTTACTTACACTACCTTTACTATGAAGATCATGTCCGGACGTGTGAACATGACTCAAGCCCAGTTGGCGGCTCTCATCCAAGAACAAGTGGTTGCGGCACTTGCAGCCGCCCAAGCAGGAGGTCAACCAGCACAGCAACCAGTCTGCACTTTCAAGAACTTCATGGACTGTCGTCCAAGTACATTTAGTGGCACGGAAGGGGCGGTTGGACTCCTCCACTGGTTTGAAAAGCTCGAGTCTGTGTTCGAGATGTGTGAATGCCCTGTGGCTCGCAGGGTGAAATACGCCACTGGCACGCTAGAAGGAATAACACTAACTTGGTGGAACGCCCAAGTTCAGATCTTAGGGTTGGCAGCTGCTAACGCCACACCCTGGAATGATTTCAAGGAACTGATCAAGAGAGAGTACTGCACTCGGGAAGACATCCACAAGTTGGAAGATGAGTTGTACCATCTGAAGATGACTGGATCGGAAATTGAAGCTTACACCAAAAGGTCAAACGAACTGGCCGTGCTGTGTCCAACTATGGTGGACCCTCCAGTTAAGCGCATTGAGTTGTATCTCAAAGGGTTGGCGCCAGAGATCCAGAGCCATGTTACTTCGGCTAATCTTGATAACATCCAGGCTATTCAACGCCTCGCTCACCGCATCACAGACCAGGCAGTGGATCAGAACAGACTGCCTAAACGTATCAGCGCTACTGCTACCGTTACTACTTCAGCTACTCCTACTACTCCCAGTGACAGCAAGAGAAAATGGGATGGGGATTCCAGCAAGGGATCAGCTTCAGTTCAGTCTCAGGCCCAACAGCGAAAGACTGACAGTTATCAGAGTCCCAGCCAGCACTCTTCAGGTGGTCACAGGCAGGGCGGATATCGAGGGAACCTCCCAAAGTGTCACAACTGCAACAGACACCACAGTGGCCAGTGTAACAAGGGTCGCTGTCAAAGATGCCTCAAGATGGTTCATGAGGCCAAAGATTGTAGAAGCCCTCGGCCTGCGAATCAGAATCAGCAGCAGCCACCAGCACAGCAGAATCAGCAGCAGGGCAACAAAGGATGTTTTCATTGTGGGGCAGAAGGTCACTTCAAAAGGCACTGCCCTCAGCTAAACAGGAACCAGAACAACAACAACAATAACAACAATCAGGGAAATGGCAACAACAACAACAACGGTGGGAACAACAATGGCAATGAAGCAAGGGGTCGCGCGTTTGTGTTAGGGCAGGGTGATGCCAGGAATGATCCCAACGTCGTTATGGGTAAGTTTCTTCTCGACAACATTTATGTTACTGCCTTGTTTGATTCGGGTGCGGATACAAGTTACATGTCTTTGAAAATGGGTAAACTATTAAAACGTACATCAACACCTTTAAACACCAAACACGTCGTAGAACTAGCTAATGGTAAGAGTTTAGAAGCTACGCAAATAGTCAGGGGCTGTAGTATCGTCTTAGCCGGTCAAACATTCTCGATCGACCTTATTCCCATAGCCTTGGGAAGTTTTGATATCGTTATTGGGATGGATTGGTTATCCCAGCATCAGGCTGAAATCTTATGCAGTGAGAAGATCATTCGCATTCCCCGTACTGGTCGAGAACCTCTCGAAGTCCAAGGCGACAAGAGTGGTGCTGTGGTTGGCATCATCTCTTTCTTGAAGGCTCAGAAATGTCTGCGGAAGGGTCACACCGCAATCTTGGCACTCGTTTCAGATGCATCAGTGAAGGAAAAGAAACTGGAGGATATTCCAGTTGTACGCGACTACCCTCAGGTGTTTCCTGAAGATTTACCTGGATTACCGCCTCACCGTCAGGTCGAATTTCAAATCGAGCTCGCTCCAGGAGCAGCACCCATAGCTCGCGCACCATATCGTCTAGCTCCATCAGAATTGGAGGAACTGTCAAAGCAGCTACAAGAGCTCTTGGAAAAGGGCTTCATTCGTCTAAGCTCTTCGCCTTGGGGAGCTCCAGTGTTATTCGTAAGAAAGAAAGACGGTACGTTCAGAATGTGCATCGACTACCGTGAACTGAACAAGGTAACGGTGAAGAACCGTTATCCTCTTCCATGCATAGATGACTTATTCGACCAGTTGCAAGGGTCGTGTTACTACTCCAAGATAGACTTGAGGTCTGGATATCATCAGCTGAGAGTCCGGGATGAGGACGTCTCCAAAACTGCATTCAGAACTCGCTACGGCCACTACGAGTTTCTTGTCATGCCGTTCGGGTTAACGAACGCGCCTGCCGTATTTATGGACCTTATGAACAGGGTGTGCAAACCCTATCTTGACAAGTTCGTCATTGTCTTCATCGACGACATTCTGATCTACTCCAAGAGTCAGGAGGAACACGAGCAGCATCTACGACTTATTTTGGAACTCCTTCGGAAGGAACAACTGTACGCTAAATTTTCGAAATGCGACTTCTGGCTTCCTGAAGTCCACTTCTTAGGCCATGTAGTGAACAGGGATGGGATTCATGTCGATCCATCTAAAGTAGATTCGATCAGGAACTGGCCTGCACCACGTACACCAACAGAAATACGCCAATTTTTGGGTTTGGCGGGTACTACAGACGATTCATCAAAGATTTCTCCAAGATTGCACAACCGCTTACTATGTTGACACAGAAAGGTGTTACCTATCGTTGGGGTAATACACAAGAAACTGCTTTTCAGTACCTGAAGGATAGACTATGCAGCGCACCTATTCTCTCATTGCCAGAGGGCACGGATGATTTTGTGGTCTATTGTGACGCATCGATACAGGGGCTTGGTTGTGTATTGATGCAGCGGGATAAAGTTATTGCCTACGCTTCTCGTCAACTCAAGGTTCATGAACAGAACTACACGACGCACGATTTAGAGCTGGGAGCTGTTGTTTTCGCGCTCAAGATATGGCGACACTACCTGTACGGTACCAAGTGCACAATTTACACCGATCACAGGAGTCTCGAGCATATCTTCTAGCAGAAGGAACTGAACATGCGTCAACGTCGATGGGTTGAACTACTGAACGATTACGAATGCGCCATCAAGTACCATCCAGGCAAAGCCAATGTTGTGGCTGATGCCCTCAGTCAAAAGGACACCCTACCTAAGCGAGTGCGAGCGCTACAGCTTACGATTCAGTCTAGTCTTCCTGCACAGATACGAGATGCTCAGGTAGAAGCATTGAAACCAGAAAACGTAAGGGCTGAAGCCTTACGCGGCTCAAGGCAACGAATGGAACAAAAGGAAGACGGCGCCTACTATGTAACAGGGCGTATTTGGGTCCCACTTTATGGCGGCTTACGAGAACTTGTGATGGATGAAGCACACAAGTCTCGCTACTCGGTACATCCGGGTTCGGATAAAATGTACCATGACATCAGAACCACGTATTGGTGGCCTAGCATGAAGGCCCACATCGCTACTTACGTCGGAAAGTGTTTGACATGTGCAAGAGTCAAAGTGGAGTATCAGAAACCAGCGGGCCTACTTCAGCAACCCAAGATACCGCAATGGAAATGGGAAGAAATTTCCATGGATTTTGTTACAGGCCTACCTAGATCCCAGCATGGGAATGATACCATATGGGTGATCGTGGATCGACTCACCAAGTCTGCACGCTTCCTGGCTATTAAGGAAACTGATAAGTTCTCCACTCTCGCAGACGTTTATCTTAAAGAAGTTGTTTCAAGGCACGGGGTGCCCACCTCCATCATTTCGGATCGGGATGCACGATTCACGTCAGAGCTATGGCAAGCGATGCACAAATCTTTCGGCTCACGATTAGACATGAGCACAGCTTATCACCCTCAGACGGATGGGCAGTCTGAGCGAACGATCCAAACTCTTGAAGACATGCTTCGGGCATGTGTTATTGATTTCGGCAACGGCTGGGAAAAGCACCTTCCTTTGGTGGAGTTCTCGTACAATAATAGTTATCACACCAGCATACAAGCCGCTCCATTCGAGGCATTGTACGGGCATAAATGCCGGTCACCTCTCTGTTGGGCAGAGGTGGGGGATAGTCAGATCACGGGTCCAGAGATTGTAGTGGACGCCACAGAAAAGATTGCGCAGATACGACAACGCATGGCGGCAACACGCGACCGTCAGAAAGCCTACGCGGACAAGCGTAGAAAGCCTTTGGAATTTCAGGTCGGGGACCGGGTTTTACTTAAAGTCTCACCCTGGAAGGGTGTGGTTCGTTTTGGCAAACGGGGCAAACTAAATTCGCGGTATGTCGGACCGTTCGAGATCATTGAGAAAATAGGCAAGGTGGCCTACAAGCTAAACTTACCAGCTGAACTCGGCGCAGTTCACAATGTATTTCACGTGTCGAATCTGAAGAAGTGCCTGTCAGATGAGACCCTCATAATTCCTTTTAAGTAACTCACTATCGACGAGCGGTTGCAGTTCGTCAAGGAACCAGTTGAAATCACGGACCGGGATGTGAAGGTCCTCAAAAACAAGAGAATCCCTCTTGTTCGAGTTCGTTGGAACTCCAAACGTGGCCCAGAGTACACCTGGGAACGCGAAGACCAGATGACAGAAAAGTACCCCCAGTTATTCGGAACCAATGCAACCACTACTGAGGCTGAAGCTACTACTGCGGAATTTCGGGACGAAATTCCAGATCAACGGGGGGAGGATGTGACACCCCAGGAAAACCAGTCAACGACACAACTTACCTAGCTTCCTCAGTAAACGCATGCCAAATTTCGGGACGAAATTTCTTTTAAGTTGGAGATAATGTGACAACTCGTACTTTAGACCTATCTTGTAACGTTACGTATTTGCGTGAGCTACCCTAACTGAATAAATGCATGTTTACGTGATATGTGTTTCTTTTGTATGTTACGATTTAAATGATTGTATGTATGTTACTTGAACTCGAACCGCACAACATTTGCTCGATTTCACAAACCCGTTCGGCCCACTTACCCTTTTGCGAATACACATACCCATTAGGTGGGTTTTGACTCTCATAATTGGTAAAACCACAAACACACATCAACCCTAATACCTCTCTCCCTCTTTCTCGAAGTCTTGAAGCCGGCGGAAAACCCCCTTGTTCACCCGAGACCCTACTGGTTCCAATCCCTTACATCCGGTTAGTGTTTTGGTCATTAGTGGTTATGCTATGTGATTTCACATGTCTTAGATGATATACGATTATTGATGTTGTAAACTAATTTTGATAATCTTGTAAGATTGGATTTGCATGAGAATAACCAAGAACCAATTTGGTGATGCTTGTTAAACTGCTGTGATGTTATCTAATTCTAAATGTTAATGATGATGTTCATGATAGTCGGCTCAAATATGTGCATCGGGTTATGTTGATTTCTCGGTTACATGTTCATATAAATGGATAGATCATTGTTCATGTGAATATTGTTCATGTTGATTGGATTAGGGTTCATACGAGTTCAGGATGTGATGACCTGTTTGATCGATATTAGGTTAACCGTATGTTTGGATATCGTGTTGATTGATCTGTTTTTCGAAATTGCCAAGATGTTTACTGATATTTAGGAATTGATTGAGCTGCAAAAGATGGAAATCTGTTACACGTTGTCTCGACCAGGGTTGCGAGTCGAGAACCCTCAGTCTCGACTCGAGACCACCTTATCAACACAAACAACACAAACCGAGACCACGGTTGCGGGTCCGGTTGCGACTCAAGACCGTGTGATCTCGACCTGATCATGGCAACCCGAGACCTGCATTTGCGAGTCCCGTTGCGACTCGAGACCTGACTCGTGACCACCTAGTCTCGAGTGATTTAGGCACAAGTCGAGACCTCCTTTTGTTACGACTCGAGATCCCTAGTCTCGACTCGAGACCAGCTACACATGCACACTGTTTGGACTTGCACTGTCACGAGCCCAATTGATTGGGCCGGATACTTGAACTTGTTTACGTGTCTGCTATTGGACTGCTATGAGTACTTGTGCATGCCATGATTACATTTGCCACAATACGTGTAGAACCTATGTGCTATATTCGAATACGAACCTGGCTTGTATGATAACCATGCTAGGACGTGGTTGATCACTATATAGCTTAACCGAACTTTGTGTATCTGCCGAGCAAACCCAAGGTGAGTTCACACTCTTACCAAGGCATGGGATTCCCGGGGTGTTGGGAATGGGATGAAAAGGATAAGGTTGCATAGATTCATACGGGTACCATTACTAGACTACCATACCATCGTCCTCAGTTGTGCAGGATACATACGTAAAACCTACGTATACCTAAGTTACTCACTGTCCTCAGGTTGCGAAGGACACTCACGTAAAACCTACGTGAACGGATACTCACTACTGCCTCGGTTGTGTCAGGCACTTACGTAAAACCTACGTAAACCCCCGCGTACCCTATCCTCGGTTGTGAAGGATACTTACGTAAAACCTACGTAAACTTGTACGTATTACTGTTCTCGGGATATGTAGAACACTTATGGTAACGCATAGTCTAGTGGATTAATGACATGGGAAGCCCCCACCAATAGAGACCTATATCGGCCCAGTAGAGCCACCTGATACTCATGAACTTACTATTACGCTCTTACTTCCTGTGAACTCGCTCAACTAGTTGTTGACTCTCTGCTGCATGCCTTGCAAGACCTTAGGTACTTTTGGAGCTTGCACAAGGAGGGGCGAGCCGTTGTGGGCAAACGATCGTGGTTAATTATTAAACACTACTGACATTTCAAACGTTAATACTTATGTTGGGTTTTCTACATTAATGCTTCCGCTACATTTACTTATGTTGGTTTTGATAAACACCTTTTGTATTGATGGATAACTTTTACTATTTAATTACATGTTCAATATGATTGGTGGCTTGATCCTGGTCAGTCACGCTCCCAAGCGGTGATACTCCGCAGGTGGATTTTGGGGGTGTGACAGCATCCATATAAGCGAACCAGATCCACTATAAATAGTGCACAGGTTAGTTCATTTGGTAACGGTTCTGAACTTGTAACGAAGTGCTGCCAAATTGCTTCCAGCTTATAAACATTGTCAAGAATCAATATAAGAAGCATTATATTTAGTTTGAGCGTCTGATTCATCGATTCCGCCTTTGAATTAGATAAACGACTCTTCTGATCGACTCATTCAGGGTCAACGACGATCCAACAAGCAGGTCCAAGCAATGCTGGTGAACATGATGTTGTCCAACAAAATGAAGTTGCTTCTAATAATCAGACGACACAGAATAATAATCAAGAATCTGAGAATATGCCGATATTTGATCGTGGTGATTCAGATTCTAAGGGGGAGCAAATCCAGATTTCAAGTCAAACAAACCAAGTTAGTGAACAAGATGCAAATCAGAATGTTACTAATCTGGAAGGCGAGGTAGATGTTCCAGGCAAGGTGATGCCAAGAACTCTTTCATACCATCCAGAGGAGCTGATCATTGGAGAACTACAATCAGGCGTTCGCACTAGACGTCAAATTGACCAAGGCCTTACTTGTTTTTATTCTACAGTAGCACTTTTACAAACTGAGTTTTCATTAAGTTGTTTTATTTCGCAGATCAAACCGCGAACATATAAAGAGGCGCTAACTGAAGATTCTTGGGTCAATGCTATGCAAGAAGAGTTGAGTCAATTCGAGAAGTTAGGAGTGTGGAAGTTGGTAGACTTGCCTGATGGTCACAGGAAGATCAACACCAAATGGGTGTTTAAGTGTAAAAGAGATGATCAAGGAGTTATTATTCGAAACAAAGCTCGAATCGTAGTCCAGGGTTTTAGTCAACAGGAAGGTATAGATTTCACTGAAGTGTATGCTCCTGTAGCTCGACTAGAAGCGATCAGAATCTTCCTGGCATTTGCATCGTGGAAAAACTTCAAAGTATATCAGCTAGATGTGAAATCGGCGTTTCTCTATGGGAAGGTAAAAGAGGAGGTATATGTCAGATAGCCACCGGGCTTTGCCGATCCAATCCACAAAGACAAGGTCTACTTGTTAGACAAAGTGCTGTATGGTTTACACCAGGCCCCGAGAGCTTGGTACGAGACATTGTCTCAACACCTGCTAGCCAACATCTTCATTCGTGGAAAAGTGGATGCCACTCTCTTCACCAAAGAGGTCGACGGACATCTTCTGATAGTTCAGATATACGTGGATGACATCATATTTGGGTCAACAAATGAGAATTTGTGCAAAGATTTTGAACAAGTTATGAAGCAAAAGTTAGAAATGTCATCGATGGGGGAAATGAAATTCTTCTTGGGACTTCAAGTTGATCAACTACCTGAGGGAATTTTCATTCACCAAACGAAGTACGTTCATGATATTCTAGAGAAATTTGGAATGTCAGGTTCTACTCCAGCTTCAACCCCATTAGCGACAAATCATGGGATAAATCCTGATCTCACCGGAGAGAAGGTAGATGAGACGATGTATCGTTCCATGATCGGTTCGTTGATGTACTTAACTGCTTCAAGACCCGATATCATGTACCCAACGTGCCTCGCAGCAAGATTTCAATCTAACCCGAGAGCTTCGCACATGATTATTGTGAAAAGGATATTACGCTACCTAAAGGGAACTCCATCATTGGGGTTGTGGTATCCAAGAAAAGGCGATTTAACGATCGAAGGGTATTCCGCTTCAGATTTCGGATGCTGCAAAGTTAATGCAAGATCAACAACAGCAGGATGCCAGTTCTTTGGACCTCGTTTGGTTACCTGGCAGTGTAAGAAGCAAACTTCTGTGGCTCTATCCATATGTGAAGCGGAGTATGTGTCTGCTAGCAGTTGCTGCTCTCAGATCTTGTGGATCCAGCAACAGATGCGCGACTACGGTTTGCAATTTCTTAACACACCTCTCTTTGTTGATAATGAGGCTGCTATTAATATAACGAAAAATCCAGTACATCACGCTAAAACTAAACACATAGAAATTCGTCAACCCTTCATCCGAGATTGCTTCGAGAAGAAGTTGATACGAATTGAGAAAATCCACACTGACAATCAGAAAGCTGATTTACATACCAAAGCTTTTGATAAAACACGCTTTAAATATCTTTTAAAACTGAATGGTATGATGCTTTTTTCGGTGTCGGATGGAATTATTGGCATTGATGGAGGTACTGTTGTAGATGACGATGAGAAACAATCTGCAATGGTTTGTCGATTTTTTACTTGTTTTGGTATTTAGGGGGAGTAAATATTTTCAGAAAATACAAAAACAGTAAAAAAAATTCAAAAATCCAAAAACATGATAAAATTTAAAAATCCAAAAATAATAGAAAATTGAAAAAGAACTTATGTATAAAGGGAAAATGATAGTACATTGGCTTGACAGTTACGGTACGCTAAAGATTTGTAAAGTTTAAAAGCATTAAACAGTCTCGCTGATGATGTGCCGATAGGTTTTTACACATTTAGTAGATTTGTTCGGGATATAAACATAAAATTCAAACTTGCTTATTTCGTGGGGAACACTACTTGGATATATAGGTAACCCCTGAAATCTCGTTTGAAAGGTCCCTCTTTCTGAGATACTAGGTCTTTATACTCAGTGATATCTGGGGTATTATTCCGGGACTTCTGCTGAATGGAAGTTCTGACCTAGTCCCCAAATAATACTTTCTGCATTGCTTGAAATATAGGACCACCCTCAGCATAAAAAAACGATGAAACATTGCAAAATGATAATCGTGTGCTGTTGTAAAAAAGATCCTCTAAAGGGGACACACCGAAAGTCGAACCATCATCTCTTTGCTGAACGAAAGTTCTGACCTGAGATCTCATGGTTTCGCATCTAACCCCTTACAGATATCATCTGTGGTATACTCACCTGTAAGACTGAATATTGGGATCTAGATACGGGAGTATATTCAAGAGGTGGGACACATGAATGAGGTTAAGTTCTTAATTCACCTAATACGTATCCTGAACAGATTGAAAATTGTGTGAGAATTTAAGTGGATCAGCATATCGACAATCGAAGTGAATTGTTTAATTCTGAGTATGAAATTAAAGCTTAACGGTACTAGTGACTTGTCTGATAGCTGGTATGACTCCCTAACACGCTCACCAAAAATATGTTTGTAAATAGTTTACTTTCATTATATTCTATTTCTGTATTTCATTTCTAGTTTATAAACTTTATTGAAAATCCAAAAAGATTTTTCATTTCTGCTTTATTTTCCGACAAACCAAAGTGGAAAGTTGATCATCAGATTCTCAAAGTTGAAGCAGATGCAGGAAGTTTCTGGACTGGAGGATGAGGTGAGCTAATCTTGATAAAATCTATTTGATGAAAAGTCAAAAACAAGTTCATTAACTTGATACTTGTAATTTTCAGAAAATGGTTGAAAATACTTGAACAGAAATCAGTTTATTTTGTCACAGATCAACCAAGGTCATTAAGTTGGACTTGGTAGATAAATTGACTAATCAGGGTCATTAACTTGGACCTGAATACTTAAGTGGATTTCTAAAACTGATAGATTATGAGATTTTTGTTGAAAGTCAATAGATTGTAATGTTATATGTTTGAGTAACAGGAATCAAAATCCCCATGGTAATGAAAATATCAAAGTTTGAGCCAGATCACGATTCTAGATCCCAGCTGATTGAGAGGGGAGTCTTCGAAAGGGGGAGTTTAAATTCTGGATCAATATTCAAAGGGGAGATTGAAGATTAAAGATTGGAGTTTGAAGGAAGCTTTTACAATGTGAAGACAATTTGGAAAGAGACAAAGACTGAAGATTCGACGTCGAAGACTTTGTCAACATCCAAGGGGGAGTCTGTTGGTGCATCTAGTGTCTGTTAACTACGTCTTAATCGAGTCTTATGTCTAGAACTAGATAGATTAGAGCACGGAAATTAAGAAAGTGTAAATTTGATGTAATTCTACTTGAAATGACACTAGGTCATTTTAAGCGAAATCAGAAGTTGTAATTTCGCTTCAAACTTTCTTGTTAATTTCGCTTGAACTATTTGGAGCGAAATCAGGTTCCGCTTGGGGATGTTTCAAGCGGAATCAGAACTCTATAAATAGGTGATGTGTTGTATCATTTGGAGTGGAATCAGGTCATATGTTCTGAGTCGAGGTGCTGTCCGTTTGTCATTTGAACGTGTAAAAGCTCAGAAAATTAGTAATAGATAAAGAATTGAAAAGGAACAAGCTGTTTGACATTGTTTGCATTGATTCCACCTTTGTAAATGATGATGAACTACTCAAACTGACCGTTTAGGGTCACACGACGATCCAACAGCCAAGGCTTCCACAGTTCACACTCTGTTATTACAGAATCGTCTATATTGAGAATAGGGATCTGAATAACATACAACACATAATAAAATGCCAGAACGAGGAAGAAAGCAGTGCCCTTTGGGCGAATGACTGGCCCAGTCGCGCGAAGGGTGACTCCCTTCGTTGCAAATGGCTGGCCATTTGTGCGAGAGGTTCTGTTTCGAGGCGAAAATAGTTTGGTTTTGTTTGAACTGTCCACCTTCTTGGCTGGAATCGACCTTAACACTAACCCACAGCTATAGACTTAGATTGTGAGCTCAGTGGGTTCGTAATTGCATCGAGTTTTGTTAACCGAAAGTTATTTATCAAAAGTTTGAAAGATTAAACTTCAATCTTTAGCTTGGTCCTCATTATTCATGAGAGTTGTCATCAGATTGCCAAGGAAAATATGTGAAACCAAGTAGTAGAATGTGAAGGAATGCATAAAAGATAGAAAAGTAGTAGACTTTGTAATGTTAATGAGTTTAAAACTCGCTTAGAAAGATTCTGAAGTAGCTCAGCTGGAATGCTCGATTTCAGAAAGTTGGGAGAGAAATTCGAGGTGTGGAAGGTGAGAAATGAGGGTGAGGGTTCGTATTTATAGGCTTAATGGGCTTAGGGATGAATGGGTCCGAGCGGATGGGCCATCTGCACGAAAGGGGTCCTTTCGCACGAAATGTCCTAGTCGTTTGGGATGTTGGATTTTGGTTGGTTCGCGTATAATTATCCCGTTTTAAGCGTTTCTGTGACAACCCTCACAATTCCAGGTATCCGTACAAATTAATTAATATTTAGTTAGTGCTTAATTACTGTGCTTGATTACAATTGTGATTAAACTGCTTTCTGTTTTCTGATACATACATACATATGCATCACATTTATTACTGTCACTCCATTTATTACACACAAACATTAGTGACAAACTTGATGCACAAAGCACAGTTGGCACAGTGAGCGGATAACCATAAAAACATGCTGACAATGCCAGCAACTAGATAGAAAATATTTTTGAGGCCAGTATGAGCCAGAGATAGAATACTACACTAGTAGGGAGTGTGGGGAAGTGATGACCATAAAACTGTATCACTAGGTGATAGTTATAGTGCCCGGAAGTGCCTAAAACATACTTTAAGTGCAGAATTCTGCACTAAATAAACAAAATTCAGCATTTAACAATGCTAGTAAAGTGCAAAAACTTGGCAAAATAGTCCTAGACACTTTCCAAAGTGTTGGGAATTTAACGTGTCACTAAAAGTAACATAAAAGATACTTTATAGATTAATTTAGCACTTTAACGGAACAACACCAAACCGAACAACCGGACTTTACCCAGAACATAAAAATATTGCCAAACACATTATTTTTACTTTTTTGCGCTAGTTAGGGTCCCCGAACACCCTAACACACCTTATATTACATAACACACCTTAACATACAAGTTTAACCTTTAAATCCTAACTAAATTCTAACTAAATATGTAACCAAGGATTAGAACCCAACCCTATACCACCCCCCCCCCCCCACTCGATGATTACAAGAGGGTGGGACACCCTCACTTTCTTTTGATTATTTTAATGGTTAGTGTTGGTGGATTAAGAACACATTACATGTTGGTTAAACTTGAAAATGGATTATAAATTAGCACCTTGGTCTTGAACTTCATTTCACAAACAACACATCAAACAAACTCTTCTCTTTTCCTCCTTCTTTGAGTTCGGCCGCCACCTATCACCACCATACCACCACCATCAAGCTTTCATTCAAGCATTCCACATACATCCAAAGGTGCAAGAGGTCCAACAAGTAAGCTTGGTGCACTCAGAAGCTCAAGGACCACTCTAGTTTTCTTTTATCCACCACTTTTACGCTTTGAAACTCCCCTAGCCTTGTGCTAGTAGTAAGTGCCTTAAATCTCCATCTTGTTCTTATTTTTGGTGGTTAATAGATGAAAGAATGATAAATATTAAGAAACTCTAAAGAACTTAAACAAGTCTTGAAACATAAAGGATAAAGAGTGGATAAAGAGATGAAGTAGTGTTATAATAATGAAGAAATCATGTTATTCTTATGTTGTTATGATTATCGAATGTTGTTTGTTAGTAGAAGTAAGATGGTTCATCACCTAGACTTCCTAGACCATGTTTAAGAACACGAACTAGCAAGATGTGAAGGTTAAAGATATGAAGGATGATGAAACCATCCACACATGAACTTTGAACTTGAACAAATGAGTGATTTCTTGGAAAATAAAGTCATAAACTTGTAGATCTACGAGTGGTTTTTTGAAAGAACCAAGTGAAAGTAATAAGTTTTGTTAAAACTTGGATCTTATATGAAATAAACACACTTTTAGTAAGTAAACAAGTGTATAAACACTTGTGTAACATGAAAAATTTACAAAGAAATATTTTTGGAAATCATGACTAGAAGTTGTAAATCTTCAAATCCTTTAAAAATAAGGTTTTTAAGAATCTAATCACATTTTTAAAGGTAACAAGACTTACTAATTATGCTAGTAAGTTACTACTTGTTTTTATAAACTTTCAAGTTCACGAGTTTATGATTTAGGCTTATTTTTGGCAAGATTAGTGATTAAAGGTTGTATATTGTTGGTTGTCAATTGTTTGAATGATTTTACAAAAGAAAAATGATATGCTAAAAAGCATGGACACCTCCATTTACAAAGGAAACTCTGGCGAATTTTTTCTAGAATTTCAACACTTAGAAATATTTTTCTAACAAGCGTTTACAAATATATTTTTAACTTGGTTTTCAAAATAAACTTCGCCATGATTTTTATTACAAAAATACCAAGTACCGGAGGTGGATTTTCGTAAATAAAATTTGATAAATATGTATTTAGAATATATATATATTTTATAATAAAACGCTTGTGTGATTATCTGATTATTTTGTGAAATAGCTATATATTATTTTTAGGGTAAAAATAATATAACTTGAAAATACCATGAAATTACGACTCCAAAATAATACTAACGCTCTCACAAAATAAATATTTAAATTACACAAGTATTGCTACAACGCGACATGCTAAAACGTAACTTATGTAGTATTTCTGAAAAATACTCTTATATGTATATTTTGATAAGTATTATTTTGGAAAATGTATGAGGTAAAATATAATATTTTTGGGAAAAACATATATATTTTGGAATTAAAATGTTTTAGACAGGTGATTAAAAATATATTTTCTAAGTGGGACTTAAAATATATTTTTCGGAATTATAAAGCGTACATGTATAAAAACTCCCATCCTTGGGAAGGAAATACACTTATAAAATAATTAAGAAGTGTGAATACGAAATAGTTACCTAACTATTTTTCCAAAAACGTTAAACCCTAAGCCAAGGCACGGCCGTTCGTCTAATAGGCATTAGTACGTGTAGGTCGTCACGCAGCAGATTGAGTTGGAGATTGACGTTTCAGGATACGCACTTCTGTGAGTTCATGCCCCCCCCCCTTTTCTCTTTACTGTTTTCAGTTTTATACATTCGGGGGTGAAATACATGCGACAATTATTACAAACATTTATTTACATGGTATGGTTAGCGTAGGGAGGGTTTATACTACTAGATCATGTGAGGGGTGGGTACAACACTTGAGGCCATTAATCCTCGTTGTTAGGACCGAGGGACACAAGAGTGATAGATCTCTTTGGGTGTAACGAGCCCACACCCGTGAGCCGGGGCGGCCCATAGAGGTGACTGTGTCTTCTAGCCGAAGCCCGGTAACAAATTTGCTAGGTTTGAGTTTCCCTGCACTTTCTCACACATGCCAGTGGCTTTGCAACCCATTGGTGATCTCTTTTTCCTTATTGCTACATACCAGGGACTTTTTGTACATACTTTAAAGGTTTATACATACTCACTTTTACATGAACTCGCTCAACTTTTTGTTGATTTTTCAAACTACATGTATTTCAGGAAATTAGTGGATCTGGCAAGGTATGCAATCTCGTCAAGCTGCATAAGAATAATGATGTCATCCGAGTTTAGGAAGTGTGACCTTTGCCTGGACGGGTTACAAGTCTTAAACTGTGTTTTTATTTCAAGTCTTTGGTCGTGTCGTATGAACAAGTTTGACGTTTCAGGATACGCACTTCTGTGAGTTCATGCCCCCCCCCCCTTTTCTCTTTACTGTTTTCAGTTTTATACATTCGGGGGTGAAATACATGCGACAATTATTACAAACATTTATTTACATGGTATGGTTAGCGTAGGGAGGGTTTATACTACTAGATCATGTGAGGGGTGGGTACAACACTTGAGGCCATTAATCCTCGTTGTTAGGACCGAGGGACACAAGAGTGATAGATCTCTTTGGGTGTAACGAGCCCACACCCGTGAGCCGGGGCGGCCCATAGAGGTGACTGTGTCTTCTAGCCGAAGCCCGGTAACAAATTTGCTAGGTTTGAGTTTCCCTGCACTTTCTCACACATGCCAGTGGCTTTGCAACCCATTGGTGATCTCTTTTTCCTTATTGCTACATACCAGGGACTTTTTGTACATACTTTAAAGGTTTATACATACTCACTTTTACATGAACTCGCTCAACTTTTTGTTGATTTTTCAAACTACATGTATTTCAGGAAATTAGTGGATCTGGCAAGGTATGCAATCTCGTCAAGCTGCATAAGAATAATGATGTCATCCGAGTTTAGGAAGTGTGACCTTTGCCTGGACGGGTTACAAGTCTTAAACTGTGTTTTTATTTCAAGTCTTTGGTCGTGTCGTATGAACAAGTTTTTAATTACGTCATGGTTGTATTTCGTTTCATGTGTCGACTTTTGAAACAATGTTGTCGTAGTAACTTTTTAAACTTGATGAATGGATGAACATCATATGTTTTATTTTCATATAGCATTGTTATGATATTTGCTATGGTATTAAGAAGTCACACCAAATAAATCCACGCTTCCGCAAAAACTAGGGTGTGATAGTTTTAATCATGTAAGTGCAATGCATAAGTGTAATATATGAATAAATATATGTATAAAGTGAATTTGCATGTATAAACAAGTATGAGTTTGCGTATAGTTGTATCAAGTTTGCACGTATTATGATTATGTAATGAATGTAAACAAGTATGTATGAATCATGTGTAACACAAAGTATAAAAAGATTAAGTTTTATTATGATTCAAGTCTCGGATTACAATGCTTGGAAATGAAAGGCGAATACAAGAGATCACAAGTTTCCATAAAAAGAAATACAAACAAACTTTTTAAATAAGGAAAGTTCCAAAAAGCAAGGCGTTACAACAATGTGCAAACAATTAGAGTTGTGATGATTCTGATAATAGAAATGTGTTAACCTATGATTACTAGACCATACTATACGAACCGGTAGTTATGATGTGTGCGAAGATTCACAATAAACCCTAAATTGATGCAGTGCATTACATATGTAACAATACGCAGTCGTGAATGTTTGGACGAATCTGGAAACACGAATTGGCTTATACATGAACTATAGTGTATAACAGAGATGCGTTAGCGGACATATTTGAATTATGATACTTGTAGTGATATAAAAACCCTCGAAAACGCCCTAAAATACCCCGTATGTCCGAAACCAAACCCGTATAACCTTATTTTAATTAAAAAATAAAATATTAATTTTTGTCTTGTCGCGGGTCGCGACAGGATTGAAGAGGGGCGATCACGGGGCACGACAGGCCCTATGCTTGCCGATTACGCTTTAAGCCACGTGTCGTCCATGTGGTTGGTCTACGGGATGACTCGACAACCCTAGCCGTAGCTAGGGTGCCCTCGCGGGGCGCGACAGGACCAGCTGAAGCCGGTCACGAGGTGCGAGAGACCCCCGAAAATCGTATAAATGGAGCAAGCATGCAGCAGTTCATCCTTATTCAATTCTTTTCTTCTCTTAACATATATAGTGCGAAAATAACAGATAGCATACCCCAAAAATCACGAAGCTCTGCCCCTTTATAAGTATTTTAACCCCCGATCACTAATTCGATACCCTGTCCGATTGATCTAGAACCCAGAAACGGATGCCAAAGTGCTTCTTGTTTAGGGCTATGCTTTGTAAACTAAGTTGGGGTTCTGTCTCGTGACGTATTGAAAGTTGAATTTGGGTTATTATACTAACACACGTGCATTGTATATTTTTCATAGGAATTCAAGAATTTTAGTAGAAAATATTTCAAGGAAGCTAATAGAAATATCTAAGTTTACAATGTGAGTCATTCTCTTTTTCTCATAGTTTGTGAGTCATTATCCTTTTTATCACATTTTTGTGATACATTTATATTTAAAATGTTTTACAAAACCCTAAATGTTTATCAGTTATAATTACAGTGATTAAGTTTTTGTATTCTACAATTACTATAGGTATGTGGGGTTTTGTATACATTACTTGACACTCGTTAATATTGGACAAAGAGTTAGCCAATATTAGCATGACCACAAGCGCGGGGGAAATGGTGCCCTAGTAGCAATACTGTTTGAGAAATTGGTAAATATAAACAAATGTAAAAACTCTTGATGTTGTAAAGTATAACAATGTGTCTGTTTATAAAATGGAATGTACTCGCCAGTATTTCTTGCTGATAAAATATTTTTAAAACACGTTTCAGATAACTTGATGTGAAGCTACTAGAAGCCAACTATGGAGCACTGAAGGCTTAAATAAAGAGGCTATAAATTACCTGAATAAAAGAAGAAGTTATATTTTCAGCAAACTAGGGTTTATCCCTATATTATAAATGAAATATGGGTTCTTATCCCATTTGTTTAATATAAAAGTTGGTATTTTGAAACTCTGAAATTTATTTTCTAACTACGGTCCTGATGTTTCATTTCCGCTGCCAAATTAATAAACATCGATACCACCGCCTCATGTTCGCGGTGCCCGCTCCCGGGATGGGGTCGGGGGTTGCGACAGAGGGTGATATCAGAGCCACTAGTTTAAGCCATTTAAGTGTTCTTTTAAATACCTAAATTTTAAACAATTGTGTTAGGAAACATCCATAACTTATGTGTTATTCTATGAAAATATACATATTATGATTTAATGTATTTTGATGATTTTTGATTTCGCAGTATGAGTGATCAAAATACCTCCGACGCTTGTCGTCACCTGTCCCATTCTCCAATGGATGAAGGACCATCCGAGTTAGCCTCAGGATATGTAGCAGATTCTGAAGATACCTTTGTTTTTAGAGCAAAATCTGAGGAAGCATTCCCACCTAAGAAGAAGGGATGGTTTAGCAAAGAAAAGAGGGAAAGGTGAAAAAGAATAAGGCAAGTCCAAAAAACAAAAACAAGCCACAATAACTATAGCTGAGGGAACTGCCCAGATTCCAGTGACTAGACTGTTATGGGAAGAATTAGATAGAAGACTAGCCAATCTGGATATGTTTTGAACTGCAGAAAATGCAACTGATCTTAATCTTGTAGCAGCTCCAAAACCTTAACTACTACCATTATACCCCGAGCAACCAATGAACCTAGAACAAAACCAGGAAAACCCACTTCCAGTCCCAGCCTTTAATCCAAATGAAATACCCAGGTTACCAACCCCATATCCTTTAGAACAGTGGTGGATCAACGATTTGTCATTTCAGGATTTAATGAATGATCCCTATCCATACATACCTTACGGAGAACCAGAACCAGCTTACCCTGAAGCCGTACTAGCTCAGATGCCACCCATAAGCCATGAGAATGTAGCAGAACTTCGTCACTATGGTGAAGATTTGATTCAGGAAGGAAATAGGAACCGCCATATCGGGGAAAATCTCGTCTGGAAATACGACGAGAGCATTTTTAGAGAACCACTACCTAATATATATATATATATATATATATATATATATATATATATATATATATATACGTATTTTCTTTTAAATTGAAAAAAAAAACACAAATATATACATATGTACTATATATGTATCGATGCTTAATTACTAACGTTTAAATTTCAGTGATAGTTTGTAATAGATGCATATATATAAAAAGAGTAAATGTCGTAATGCTCGACGATTTTGGTTCAATATGCTTGAGTGTTTGTTTGTTTAAATTTATTCTGTGATATTAATACCTGATAATGTTTACAATTCAGATGGAAAATGAAGTAAATCAGGAAGTCCAGAATGATAATAATGGAAACCAAGTGGATAAAAGTGCTATAGAACACATGGTAGCTCAAGGAATCATAGATGTCATGTCATTTATTATCAACACTATTAATAAAAAGGAAGAAAATAATAATTCCATAATAGGCAGTAAATGTACACGCTATGAGCCAAGTCACGGTGTGAATGGAAACCACGGACTACTTATCCAAGTTTCGATTCCAAAAAGAAGAAGGACTATCTCATATGGTTGTTCTTATAAAGAATTCTTATCATGCAAACCGATAAAATTCTCAGGAAATGAAGGAGCCATTTCAGCTTTGCACTGGATAGAAAAGACAGAAGAAGTCTTAAAAATAAGTAAGTGTGCAGATGAGGATAAGATCATGTATGCTTTTAATCTTTTTAAGAATGCAGCATTAGAGTGGTGGAATACCATTCTGCAGTCCAGAGGAAGTGACAGGGTTTACAACATGGAATGGAACAACTTTAAGGAGATAGTTGAAAAAAAATTATGTCCTCCTCATGAAAAGAAACAGATTACTAATAAGTTTCTAAATCATAAAATGATTGGGGTAGATTGCAGGGAATATACTACCACATTCTTTGAATATGCTAGGAGAGTACCAACTCTAGCCTCACCAGAACAAGTATTAATCTCCCGTTACATCTGGGGATTAATCAGTGAAATCAGAAATATAGTCAAGGCAGCAAGGCCACAAACAATAGAAGAAGCAGTAGTACTCGCAAACACCTTGACAGATGAATTAGTATGCACACAAGAGGAAAATCAGAAAAAGAATCTAGCTCAGAAGATTACTCAGGAATTACGTGGGAAATGAACAGGTTCATCTTCTTCACCTTTCTGTAAGTTGTGTAAGAAGAAGCATTCAGGAAAATGCGCAAGATATTGTAATTTCTGCAAGAAACCCGGGCATAAGGAAGAAGAATGTAGAACGAAAGCTAAGGCCCGAGTATGCTACAACTGTGGAGAAGCTGGTCATATCAAATAGAACTGTCCGAAACTAGCTCTAGCGGCAAAAAACAAAACAAAGGCAACAGAAGGACCCAAGAAGAAGGCTAGAGCATTCATTCTGACAGCCAAAGAAGCTAAGATGATCCCAGATGTGATTGCCGGTATGTTTTTAGTTAATGATGTTTATGCTAAAGTATTATTTGACTCTGGTGTAAGCCAAAGTTTTATAAATACTTCTTTCTACAAACTTCTCAATCAACCATTAACTAAACTTCACCAAGACTGTCTGGTGGAGACGGCAATTGGAAATTCTATCAAAATAAGCGAGATCCTTCAGGAAGGAAAGATATAAATTTGAAGTCATAACTTTACTGCTAATCTTTTACCAATGGATCTAGCCGGATTCGATGTCGTGTTGGGAATGGATTGGTTGGTAGCCAATCATGCACGTATTTTGTGTGATCAAAAGTATGTAGAAGTATGTACGCCAATTGGTGAAAAGATCACAATTAAGGGAGATAAGCCTACCAGGTCGACAAAATTCATCTTTGTGATGAAAGCTGCAGGTTATGCACGAAAAGGAGGAATGATGTATATGATTTCCGTAATCATTAACACTAAAGGAAAATAATTAAAAGATATTCCCGTAGTATCTCAATTCTCAGATGTTTTTCCAGAAGAATTACCTGGATTACCGCCAGATCGAGAGGTTGAATTTAGAATTCACCTGATACTAGGACTGACACCGACTGCCAAAGCACCTTATCGACTAGCACCAACGGAGATGCAGGAATTGAAGAAACAGCTAGACGAATTGTTGAAAGAAGGTTTTATACAACCTAGTTCATCACCATAGGGAGCACCGGTGTTATTTGTCAAGAAGAAAGATGGATCGATGTGTATGCGCATTGATTACTGAGAATTGAATAAAGTCACGATTAAAAATCGGTACCCACTACCGAGAATCGATGATCTATTCGATCAACTTCAAGGAGCCCAATTCTTTTCTAAGATCGACTTACGCTCAAGATATCATCAATTGAAGGTACAGGAAGAGGACATTCCTAAAACTGCTTTCAGAACAAGGTACGGTCATTATGAATTTACCGTCATGCCATTTGGTTTAGCCAATGCCCCAGCCACATTAATGGACATGATGAACCGGATATGTAAACCATACCTGGATAAATTCATAATTGTCTTTATAGATGATATTCTAATTTACTCTAAGAGTAAGGAAGAACATGCGGAGCATTAGCATATACTCCTGACATTGTTGAGAAAAGAGAAGCTTTATACTAAATTTTCAAAATATGAATTCTGGTTTCAAGAAGTGCAATTTCTTGGATATCTGGTTAATCATGAAGGAATTCATGTAGATCCCACAAAGATTGAAGCTATTACCAAATGGAAAGTCCCTGAGTCACCAACAGAAGTAAGAAGTTTTCTTAGACCTGCAGGATATTATAGACATTTTATTCAAGATTTCTCTAGAATAGTCATTCCATTAACCAAACTAACTTGCAAGTCAGTTAAGTTTGAATGGGGACCAAAACAAGAGGAAGCATTCAAAATTTTGAAGCAAACGATTTGGAGTTAATAACATTGTTGGTGCACTACATCTGTCGATTTCGTCTTGGATCGAGTCTTAGTCTTAAAGTGTTAGATCAGGGCACGTCTTATGAGAAAACAGGAGTTTGTATGTATTTTAAGAGATAGTTTCGCTCATAAGGACACGGGTAGTTTTGCTTATGTGTCAACATAGTTCCGCTTTTGTGTCAGTTTGGTGGTTTCGCTCTTGTGTCATGTTTCTTGGAGCGAAACCCCATACACTATATATAGGTCTCATAAGCGAAACCAGTAGTCTAGTCTTGTAACTCATACCGAAGTGCTGTCGGTTTGAGATTTGGATGTAAACTGTCATAAATCAATGCAAAGAGGTGTTTAAAGCGATTTGCTTGCTGTTCATAAGTCAGATACTTATTTTCCGCATCTGTATTTGATCAAAACTCCTCTAAACGACTCGTTCGGGTCGAAACACGAGTGGTATCAGAGCTTCAGGAGGAGGAGTTCTGCAGAGAATAGCTGGAATTCATCGAAATTTCTTTCTTCTACACCTTCTTTCTTCAGTTCAGATAGTTTTACCGGTCAAAATCAGCTGAAAATTTCACAGATTGTACGTAATTGGACATAGACAAATCCCTGAGAATTTGGTGTTGAAATTCGGACTAAAAATAGGTCAAACTAACTTCCGAATAGGTTTCGCTTATACGAACATCCCATTGTTTCGCTCTTGTGACCTAGTTAGTTTCGCTCGTAGCTACATAATACCAGAGGTTTCGCTTCAAAGATTAGGTACTTTCGCTCTTGTGTCATTATAACAGAAGGTTTCGCTCATCTGTCCATAAGGGTTCGCTCATAGTGTCACAACATCAGTTTCGCTCATTTGTACTTAGTGGTTTCACTCCAGTGAACACTTCAGGAGTTTCGCTTATTCGAATTTGAGGTTTCGCTTTTGTGATCACCTAGACGTTTCGCTTTTGTGAACAGTCTTAGTTTCGCATTTAAAGACTGTTGTGAGAAAATTGTTAAAATCTAAAAATGGACGAGGAATTTTACAACGCATTTGCTACTCCAGTTACCCCAATCACTATTGCTCAAACCACAATGCTCGAAAACGAAACAGGAACAATGCAAAAACCGCCCAAACTATTGAATATTGAAGAATACAAAGGATGGGAAGGTCGTTTCGAGAACTGGGTACAAGCGAATTACCTAGATGCATGGGAGTGTGTGGAAACAAAGTATGTTAGACCGTTAAATGATGATGAAGAGGAAGTTACGATAAAAGACATGAGTGCCGATGACAAGAAGAAATATAAAAATGAGAAAATGATGTTAAGTCTGCTACAACAAGCTGTGAAGGAAGATATTATGGTCTTGTTACAACATAACGGGAGTTCATATTCTATCTGGAAAGCATTACGTTCGAAGTTTGTTGGTAGTCAGGAGATGGTGAAGAACAAAAAATCACTTTTGAAAAAGGAGTTTGATTTGTTTAGAGGATTGAAGAACGAGACTACAAAGCAGATCATTGAAAGATCTTGCAACTTGTTGGTGAACATGAAGAGATTAAGCATCAACAAAGACAATGAAGAGTTAATTGAAAAGCTTGCTGATGCTTTACCACATGAAACTTGGGGAACATATCTGATGATGCTCAGAAACAAAAAGGGTTTTAGCACGTTAACATTGAGCAAATTCATTGAAAAGTTGGAAGCCCAGGAAATGGAACAAAGAAAAATTGTTCGTATGAAAGATTTCGATGGTGAACAGGATATTGGGTTGTATTACAAAGCAGGAGTGAATGAGAAATCTACAAATCTATCTCCGAAAATAGAAACTGCTTACAATGACAAGAATACTTCTGGAGGTTCATCATCAGGATCAAACAGCAAAACCAGTTTCACATCATTTCCATCTTTTGATCCAAACATTTCACCAACAAAAAATGGAAAGAAACTTCAGTGCAATATTGTATTAAATCTTGAAAATGATCAAGATTATTCTGAGGAAGTTGCTAAAAACCACATGTCTTTATTAGGAATGGTTTTAGAGTCTTATAGTTGTTTTGTTGCAGGTCGTATCGGAAATCCAATACTAACAAAGGAAGATTACGACCAGATAGATGCTGAAGAGATGGAGCTGATGGACATAAAGTGGTGTTTGGCTAGCGTGTTACGGAGAGCTGAGAAATTCAAGCAGATCACGGGGAGAGATGATCTTCGTGAGGCTAATGTTTCTACTTTAGGTTTTGATAAATCTAAAGTCACTTGTTTTCGTTGCAGGGAGAAAGGTTACTTTAAGAGGGAATGCACCAATCGTGAAGCAAGTGGAGCTCAGAATCCTTTCAACAACAACAATGATTACTACCGTAAAGCCATCTATCATCAAGTTGCTCAACAACCATCTCAACAGCATCAACATCAGGTACAAACTGCACATGGAAGACCCATAATTGAAGATTCTGGAAAAGGGCATGTGTGGTTAATCAAGAAGAAAAGAAATCATTCAACTTATGTTTCAGCTGATGGAAAAGCTTGTTTGATTGATCAAGATGATGAGAAATTACCTGAGGGATTTAGCTGGGAAAATTTCACATGGGATGATTATATTCCTGATCAAGCTACAGCTTACACAGCTTTTGTTGCCAAAGTTGAAGAACAAAGTGATGATGATACTGAGTATTATGCTAGACAAATGGAAAAACATCTTAAGATGATGGCAGAAAGTAACAGTGAAGATGAGAAGGCAAAGAAGAAAAAGAAGAAGGTAAAGACACCGGTTAGCAGCGATGATGAGACAGTACCGATAGTGAGAAGAAAAGTGAAAGAAACTCCAAAGTTCGAGATTAATAAAGAAGCCATTGCAAAGAGTACTCCAATAACTTGTGAAAATTGTGAAATTGTAAAGAAACAGAACAGTTCATTGATCCACAATATGAACAGATTGAAAGAATCATATGATGTGTTGAACAGGGCAATGAATATGTATAACGACACAAGTGAAGAGCAGGCTACAACAATGAAAACACTTCAGGGAGCTTTCATGGTCAAGCAAAAAGTTGTGAACAACTATATTGAGAAGTGTGCTGATCTCGAACAGAAACTTGAACTTCAAAGAATTGAAACTGAAAGAGTTAATCGTTTATTGAAAAGTTACTCATGCTCATCTTATGTCATTGACAGGATTTATCCGATGGCTGAAAGTTTGAAGGCATTTGAAGACAATGAAGTAACTGAAGAAAAGAAAGTTTCAGAAGAAAAGATTGAAGAAAAGACTCCAGTGAAAAAGACTAAAACGAAGAAAGACACTGAAAAGACGCCATCTGGTAAGAAACAAGGTGTCAGTTACAACAAGTGTCCACCCCCTCTGGAAAATGGATATTTGGCTAGAAATCCTAATGATGAAAGAGTCAAAAAGGCAACAAACTTACAGTGGGAGTCGGAGTCGTCAGTCAATCTACCAGAAAGTATTGATGTCGTTTATACGTCATCTGACACTGATCAACAATCTCAATTGATGAAGATAGTAGTGGATCATGTGTTAGAAAACAATGAAACAGAAGAGTCAAAGTCGGATCCGCGTCAGAGTCAAAGTCTGAGTCAAATACTCCGAGTCAAACAGGAAAACAGGGCAAAATAGTTTATGATAGAAAATTCCTGTTATCAAAATCTAATTTGGATGATGAACCGTTTAAAGTTGCTTACACTTTGAATGATTCTGACAAATTATATTCTGATAAGGAATTTCCAATAAGAGGTGTCAAAACTGAACTGATAAACAAGGTTTTCAAACTCACAGAAATTAATATTTCTGAAATAAAAGACTTATGTCTTAATGCAAAACCTAAAAAATACACCTCAAGAGTACAACAAAGATTAAACAAGAAAAAGAATTACGGTTCTGGTTCTGGTTTCCAAAAGAGATCAAACCATAACGGTAATTTTAAAAAGAAAGGTCTTGGTTTTACTCCAACAGAAAAACAGAAAAATGAAAAATACGTTCGAGATTTTAAATCCAAAATGACGTTTGTTTCAGGAACGTCAGCAGATGAAGAAGAAAAGAAAGATTTCTGGAGGCAGTCAAACAATGAGTTCCTTGCAAAGAAGCAAGAGGAAATGAAGAAGTTGACTGAGCAGAAGAAAGATACAAAAACTTGTTTCCGATGCAACATTATTGGACATATTGCTAGATATTGTTCTAAGGCAATACAATCAAAACAGGGAGTATCAAGTAAACTCAAAAAGAAAGTGGTTGAGTTTGAACCACCAGTTGATAGAACAAAATTGTTTAAAAATTCTACATTTGAAATTGGTGAATGTTCAAACAAGTTTTACAAGAAGAGAGCAAAATCTGACAACCAGAAATGGGTTGTTAAGAAAGCTGTTGAAAGCTCTAGCGATGATTCTGATTGGTCAAAATCAGAGGAGCTATCTTCTGGCGATGAATCTGACTCCACAAAGTCAGATGAGCCTCAAATTGTTTCAAAATGTGAAGCTGTTTTAAAAGATGAAAAATCAGTTCCAATTATGAATGATGAGGATTTTCCATCACTTCGGGCTGAAAATTATAAAAAGAAAATTGGTAAAGTTGAAATTTCTAACCAATTTTATAATGACAAACAGGAATTTGATGCTGAGAAGGTCTTTAACCCCAAGGTAAAACATATCTTTGGAAAGATGATTGACCGAAAAGTCAAAGGGGTTAAAGAATTTTATGAGAAGAAGAGGAAAGGAAAGAAACCGAGTGATGGTGACTCGGTGAAACCCAAGGCTGGTCAGGCTTGGGTGGATATTTTATTCGACTAAAAACCTGACTTGCCGGAGCTCCCAGGTTGGTAAGCGTGGAGCATGAATCGGCATCTTTCTTGAGGTTTATTCGGTAACATCAATCATACAAACGGTAAAAAGGTTTGTTTGTATTTGTTTACAAGTGGTTAGAAGATTTGATTGTGCATTGCTTGCATATGGTAAATCAAGGACATTAATTTGTACTTGCATTTTCCTACAACTTGTTGAGAGACAATATGATGAACCACATCCCCGAACTTGTTATTGATAAACCTACAAGTGATAAATTCAACCAAACTTATTTTTCGGAAAAACTATTTTGATTAAAACAAACTTAAGTGTTTTGAGATCTAAATGGGAAAATAGTTTGGTGATAGGGAAAGTTCTGATTGTTTATGCCGAAAGAATGGCGATTTGATATCGGTTGTCAAGTTTTGTACAGTTTGTTTTACATTTCATGTTTTCAAGTGGGTCTAGAGTCTAGTTTGTTTTCAATTTTCTTTAATGTGTTTGCATTTTAGGGAGAGTAGAAAATTTCAGAAAATCTAAAAACATTAGAAAATTTAAAAAAACCAAAAACATGATAAAATTTAAAATGAGTTTTTGTTGTGAAAAGAGGAAATGATAGTACATCAGTGGACTGTCACAACATGCTAAAGATATGTAAAGTTAATATGTGATAAACAATCTCACTGATGATATGCCAGTAGATTTTTACACATTCGGTAAATTGTAACGAGATATAAACCTAAATTTCAAACTTGCTTATTCTGTGGGTTAACAGAACGACTTGAATATATAGGTAACCCCTGAAATCTTGTTTGAAATGTCCCGTATTCTGAGATACTAGGTCTTTATACTCAGTGATATCTGGGGTATTATCCCGGGACTTCTGCTGAATGGAAGTTCTGACCTAGTCCCCGGATAATACTTTCCGCAAATGCTTGAAACATAGCATCGCCCTCAGCAAGCGGATGAAACAATAAAATTGATAGTCGCTGCTGTTGTAATCAAAAGATCCTCTAAAGGGGACCCACCAAAAGTCGAAGCCGTCATCTCTTTGCGTATACGGAAGTATCGACCTGAGCTCTCACGGCCCTCGCACATAACCCCCGAACAGATATCATCTGTGGTATACTCACCTGTAAGACTGAATATTGGGATCTGGATACGGGAGTATATTCAAGTAGTGGGACACACGGATAAGTTTAAGTGTTTAAGACATTAATATTGTATCTCGGAACAATTGAAATTTGTGTGAAAATTTAAAGTGGATCGATATACTGACAATCTAGGTGAATTGTTTAGAACTTAAAATGAAATCACAGCTTAACGGTGTTAGTAACACGTCTCATTAACTGATATGATCCTCTTACACGAACTCACAAAAATAATGTCTATAAATAGTTCATTTCTGTATTTACTTTCTTATAGAAATTCCAAAAAGATTTTTGGTGTGTTTTAGCATAAATTTTGAAAAATTCAAAAAGATTTTCGACAACTGATATTGAAAAGCTAATTTTCAAAATTCTAAGTGCTAAACATGATGAACAGATGGTTTGGGAGAGTGTGTTGGTTTGATAAGAAAAATGATATAAGTTGAAAGTGGTTCATCAGAAGTGAATTGATGTATTTGTTTGAGATAAGTTTCAAATGTTGTTTATATGCTTAAATGTTTGTCATAAAACTTATATTTGTGGTAGAGTTTTATACAGGAAGAATCAATATTTGAGGGGGAGTGCATGTTAGTGATGATAAACTTAAAGATATCAAAATCTAAGAGAAGAAGTTTGTTGGTGATAAAAGAGAAAAAGATGAAGATAGAGAGAGAGAAGCCCAGAGACTGATCAAGACTGAAGGTGCGAAGATACGACATTGTCAAAGACTCGATGAACGACTCGTCAACATCTGAGGGGGAGTTTGTTGGTGCACTACATCTGTCGACTTCGTCTTGGATCGAGTCTTAGTCTTAAAGTGTTAGATCAGGGCACGTCTTATGAGAAAACAGGAGTTTGTATGTATTTTAAGAGATAGTTTCGCTCATAGGGACACAGGTAGTTTCGCTTATGTGTCAACATAGTTCCGCTTTTGTGTCAGTTTGGTGGTTTCGCTCTTGTGTCATGTCTCTTGGAGCAAAACCCCATACACTATATATAGGTCTCATAAGCGAAACCAGTAGTCTAGTCTTGTAACTCATACCGAAGTGCTGCCGGTTTGAGATTTGGATGTAAACTGTCATAAATCAATGCAAAGAGGTGTTTAAAGTGATTTGCTTGCTGTTCATAAGTCAGATACTTATTTTCCGCATCTGTATTTGATCAAAACTCATCTGAACGACTCGTTCGGGTCGAAACACGATCCTACAAACATTAATTGGATTTCCTTTTTAGTTTGGTTCAATGTACCTAGACATGTTATTGGTTTAAAATTTAAAATTTTTATATATAATTTTGATTAAATTCTTCCAATATATTATAGTAATTTTAAATTTAAATTATATTTGACTTACTTTTAAATAAAGTTACCTGAAATAGAAGTTGACTACATTCATTTTTTATAATTGCTAATTATCTTAATTTTTAATAACCTCTAATCAACAATTATTGGTTTCTATATTTTAATAACCTCTATTCAACAATTATTGGTTTCTATATAACTAATTAGATTCAAATTATTCAAGAATCATATTAAAAACATTTATTGGTTGTTACCATATATGCTTTAAATCATTAAAATAATAGATACGGAATTGACTTTTGAACTTTCAGTGTATTTTAGATGATTATGTCCCTCTCAACCTGAGCGGTGTTGTGGCTTCCAGTTTATATCCTGTTGACGAGGTAACTTGAATGATTTTTTTTGTATTCATGAATGTATAATGGTCTATTAACTCCAAAACATGTACATTAATGTTTGTCATAATCAGGGGACAACGATAGAGAAGAGTATGGGATCTACTCCACATTGGGCATGGTAGGTTTTTGGTCCACATGCAACATCTAACTTCTCTGCTGCTGTAGAATCATCAGTATTGGTGGAACTCACCCATTAGTTAAAAATATTAGTTTTAGATTTACTCCAAATAGATAAACACAACTTGAAGTATTTAAATTCATATTTTAGCTCCTTTATATTTTATTTCTTTTCTAAATATTTACTACTTAAGCAGTCCATGAAAGTAGGAAATTTTGTAAAATGAAAGAAGAACTTGATTCCGAGTTTGGATACTTTTTATGTATAAAAAATGTATAATTATCTCTAGCTACAAATCTATGCTTTTCTAATTTGGTTTGTTTGAAATTAATTTGGTTTGTTTATTGTAAAATGCTTTATAGTGGCAAAGTGTAACGAACAAAGGCAATGATGTGGAGCAGTTCATGTCACAGGTGAGTTTCAAGTCAACTTACCTAATATATAATTAGTGATTAGAAGTAATGCAATGATTAATTAGCAAGGAACGATTAGCAACCTCATTATACTTTCAAAAAAGTTAATTTATAATTCTTTTGTGTTTCATATCTTCTCTCAATTTGAAATTCAACATTTCAACCTTATTATCTAGGTATCTGTCTGTGGTTTAAGATGTTTCAAGCTCATTATACATAGGGTTAGTTTTGAGAAAGATGTGGACAAGGCAGAGTCAATGTGGGAGATACAACATCGACATGTTGCTGATAATATTTAAGCCATATACGATGACATAGGTGTATTATTTTTAAAGGTTAGCACTACAAATTTTTTATTGAACGTATACATCATCACAAGCACTTTTGCTTGCTTAGAGCAAATATTACCGTGGATTTTGTTATCATAGAATTTGTCGGTGCATCAAAATTCTTTTTTGTTTGTAGAAGGAAAAGCAACATCCCGAGTGTATCTAAGTCTGTTAGTCTATCCATGTGAGTTCATGTTACATATTGTCTATTTCATTAGATTCAAGAATTAAAGCCTATTAATGTGAAAATTTGGGATTTCATCTTTTGTATCAGGGTGAATCACTTCAAGTCATGTATCCCGAGTTGTTTTAGGTGCAGCCTCCCTCCCCCTTCCTCTGATTTTGTGATGCATATTATTCTAATGTTTTTACGTCATTGTTCCAACCTAAATTGATGGTTCTTCGTTTTTAAGGTTGAATTGAATATAACCTCTTTCTTTTTTCATTTGATAAGCAGAACCACTTTATTTTCAAGTCTCCAAGTCGAATATCATTAGCCCACTATAAATGCATAGAGGTGGAAGTCTTGACCCAAGTGGTTAATTAAAGTTTTCTATTTCTCACCAATTGGTTGAACGGGTAATCTCATAAAAAATAGTTAAAAACTGGGCTGTGTTTCTTTGTTCTCTGATGCCTAACTCGTGAAAATGTTATTTTATAGGAATTTCTGGCCATGAACTGGGATGGCAAGAGTTGTATAACTAACATTACAATTCGGCTTACTAATATCATTGTCCATAATAGCTTTCTTATTTTCTCCGGGCCCAAAACTAAAAATAATCAATGGCCATCTTCTTCGAATCTGATTATCATCTTCGTCTCCAAGGTATGAATTTGTCTATTAATCCATTTTTTCTTTATTTTGTTAAGTTTTATCGGTAATCGTTTGTTTGTTGTATCTCGCAGCCGTTCATCTAGCCGTCGCTAGCTTCTACGTATTTCTGTGGATTTCTACCAAGAAACTTGAATCTGATGTTGTTACAACCTCTTTAATCCTTGCTAAAATGTCACATTTTGAGCGATGTGTCTCATTGTCAAGTTATATAAGGACATATATATGCTTAAATGTGACACCTGAAGTGTCATACTCCCTGAATCTCATTATCAAGTTATAAAAGGTCTCACTGAGTGTCATAAAGTTTAATATTATACACACCGCTTTCAGATCTCATAAGGTACGTGTTCTTAAATCAGTATACATTTTCTGTATATTAGTTACTATGAAACGCGTGTTTACTATAGTTGTTATTTATATGTCTTACTTTTAAATGTTGTCATTTTTAGCGTTTTTAATGATAATACCATTTTGTTGTTTATTACTTGGTGAACTAATAGCGACTGTCGAATAAACAAAGCTAAAGTGTTTCACTTAACATCTCTTGATACTTTCGTTATGTGATAGATTATTTCACAAGAAGATATACTTTGCATTCTACAAAATGTCGCAGATACGTAAAAGTACGTCCGTATTGGTTAAGAATCTTCGTACACATAATATTAATGGTCAAACAAGGTTTGTGAATCCATTTTTGATGTTATTGAATAATTTTGTTTTCAATGTATTTTTATGTATGTTACTAATAAATTTTTTGTTCATATATTTTGTTTATGATAGGTACGGTGTTGTTGGATGACATGATATAATTGAAGCCGAACATATTTCGTTAGGGGTTGATTGTTTTTTCAATTAGTCTAAAACGAATTCGAGGTTATTGGTTACGAAACTCCAGCAAGTAGAAGTATTAGAGTAATATGCATTCAATTTATATGTCAAACCAGAAAAACGTATTTCTTTCATTTATTTATCTTTTCGGTTTTGTTACATATATAGTTCGATACTTCGTTTTATTTTAATATTCAACCTCACATTTTCATAATAAGTTCACGTATATAGTTTCTTTATGATCAGTAACGTAATTTCTTTTCTAAAAGTAAGAAACATATTATTTTTCAACACCACGAAATTCGCGGGTATTAGCACTAGTTATATCAATATAATTATAAAATTTGTTAAAATTATAATATCAAACGGATAAGTAATATGTTTTATATAGTATTTTAAACAAACTCATTACCCATATTGTTAGTTTGTTCAACTCATATAGTGAATCATATAAGACGTTCAACTTACAAGATTCACACTTTTATATCTCTACTGAAGTGTTCTTTTTAACACTTTTAAACATTGAAGTCTACAAATCCTCAATTTTGTTTTGTGTATCCAGATGCACAATTTTGCATCGCACAGATTCATAGATAAAAAAATCAAGAAAATGTGAATTTGTAAACTTTTTCATTGGAGAATGCTTCAAAAGCTTAGCAAACACTTATTCAACCGGACTGGCATGGATCTGTTAACCTAGAATAGTATGACCAAACATAATTGCATTTAGCTTGAACTTAGGGGCTATTTGTTTAACTTTTAATAAGACTCTTACTGGTTCAGACCGGTTACTGGTTCAACACTTAATGGTTCAGACTATTTGTTTCACGAGCAGATGTCTGAATGGTTCAGACATTTGCCTCTAAATGGTTAAGATTTATACAGAGTCTGAATGGTTAAAACATTTAATCTGAATTGGTCAGACATTTGCATCTGAACGGTTAAGCATTTTACAGGCTCTTAATGGTTCAGACCTCTTACTGGTTTAACACTTAATGGTTCAGACCTCTTACTAGTTCAGCACTTAACCATTCAGATGTTGTCGAACAGCCCGTTGTGTGACTTTTAAGTAAGATTTCGAAAAGATAACATGTAATCTTGTAAAGTCGAGTATTTTGGTACATTATTTTTGTTCAAAATTGACTTGGTCAAACTTAATAATAGAAAGAATATTATCCACATAAAGAATATTATCTACATAATAATAGAAAGAATATTATCCACATGTATTTTATTAGCTATTTGCAAAAGAATATAAAATGAATATCCGTCAAACTCTACGAGATGTTCATGTAAAAATTATTATCACTTCACAGACCCGTAGTGAATTTTTATCATTTTTATAGATGTATTTAGAAGCAATTATATAATTATTTTTCTGGAACCAAAGGGCTTCTGATCCAATAAAGGTGCGCAAAAGAAAAACTTGTACCTAGTAAAAACCTCTGGAAGCGTATTTAATTATATACCCGGGTGTTTTATACCAGAAATCGGAACCAACTCTACTGTAGGGTATAGACAGGATATCCATTTTGGTCTCAATACTCTAGACCGGAACCGTACCCAATATATACCCGTTTAATACCCAGAACTAGCTTTTTTAAACCCGGAACCAGTTTTTTTAATACCTAAACCGGATATTGCCAATACACGGTTTCTATATATATGTTTTTAAATTATTACATCTTTATGATATTTTAAGTTTCTAATATATATGCACTTTTATATTTTTTCTTTATGTGTTACCATGACAATTTACGTAGTTTTTATGCAAAAAAGAAAATGAACTTGGAACCAAAAAAAATGGTGCAGCCTCAGAACACATAATATCTGAATCTGGAACCAAGTTTCTTCATACCAGTATTTTTTCATACCAGTAAATAGGGTATTAATATCCGATTCTTGAAGAACCGGTTCTATACCTTTTTTGGACTATAACCAGAATCGTAGCCGTCCCGGGTATTGCCAATGCCCGATTTTTCTCATCACATCAATACCCAGAATCAGGTATTGAAAATACCCAATTTGTGCACTTCCAAGTTCCACATAGTGGTATTAAGATGTGTATAAAGTGTTATCCTTCATAATGTTAAGGATTCGAGTCTTATAATAGATATTAGTGAGATATTAATATAGAATTAGCAGTAAGATTTGAGAGACTGTGTGTTTTAGATTTCAAAAAGAATATTCCTGAGTAACAAACTATTTTCAAAACTTTGTTTTAAGTCATTATAAAAAGATCTTATTAGCACAATTTCTTTATAAACCATTAGTGAAATGTGTCACACTTATATAAAATTATTGAAATATACGGGACAAACAAAGTATAAGAATTATAAGGGTGTAAGTCAATGTGTGAACTCAGAACTCGCATTGTTTAATCTAATTATTTAGAACTCTATTCTAAAGCTTGAACTCGTTTCACTAATATGTTTTTAAGCTTGAGTTTGACATGTTATTGTTTATTAAACATTTACTATTTTATCTATATACTTATATATCTATACACACACAACGATGGGTTAAAATGACAATCATCTTGAGTTGTGAGAACCGTGAGAACTAGGTCATCCAAAAAGTTTTTCCGATTTTTTTTTCTCAAAAGTCATAAAAAATCACTTGTTTCAGCAAAAAAAAAATGCTGCATACCCACATTTACATGAGGCATAAAAAAATATTTATCTTCGTACAAAATTTACACCAACGCGTAAAAAAAACTTGCATCAGTCAAAACTACCGACTCGACAATTATTTTTACTTTTTTTAAAGATGTGTTTATAATATTTTCATCTACGTTTGTGTCACACCCCAACCGATGGCGGAATCATCGGGGCATGGCACTGAGCGAAACAGATTGTCCAGAAGTTTCCATAACAATTATCATCACTATTCAGTTTAAATTAACACGTCCCATACCGTGTCCCAAATAACAAATAAATTATTACAGATAACAACTAGTCAAATATTCTGTTCCGACAACTCAGATTTTAAATGGAAACAAATAAATATTGTTCAAATGCTCCTAAAGACCCAGCCTGACAAGATCTACAGACAACTATGCTCTAGTTGCTTTTTCCTGACAGACAACTATTTGTTGGGGGCCTCCAGAGCTTTATTCTAGCCTCGCTTTTCTAGCAAGCAAACATCTTAAACACCTGTCACATACGTTAAAATAAAGTCAATACACATAATGTAAAGGTGAGCATACAAGTTTGATAATAGCATATAGAGTTCGAAATAGTTTATGCATAACCAGCACGTACACAGAGGAAAACGAAGCATGTTAATTATCGACATGGACCTATCGATACCAGTGACTGCGGGTTGACTGTCCGAGACAGTTCGCAATACATGATTACCACCGTAATCCATGCAAGTAATTGTCCTTAACAACCCCCGTGTGAACGGGTGCTGAGTCCAAACTATAGTACTACGTCGTTAAGGCAGGTAGACAACATTCCACGTGTAAACACAATCAACAAGCATTCATTTAGTCACGTAATACATGTAATTCGGTTAGCGTTCAAACAATTGAGTAGTGTGTTCGATAGTGGTTTTGATAAGTAACGTATGTAACACCCAAAAGTGCCAAAAGCAAAAAGGGATCGAGTATACTCACAGCGATTGATTGATGGATTGAAGGGAGCGTTTGGGAGTAGGGTTAGCCTGAACAGTTCGATAGTATAACGATGAATAACACACAAAGTGGAAACAAGTGTAAGTGGGTCGAACAGCCTGGTCGATCGATCAGTTGGTTCGATCGAGTGGGTTGTTCGTTCGGCTGGACAATCCGTTCGGACAGCCTGTTCGATCGGCCGGTAGGCTCGATCGGTTGGGCTGTTCGAGTGGATTGTTTCTTCCTTTGTGAAGGATGTGTTTGTGTATGATGGCTTGTCCTTTTGAAGTTTTCGTTGTAGCATTTGAGAACACTGAAGTGTTCTTACCTTTCAGGTCGATCGATCGAACGATCCGTTCGATCGGCCGGCATATCCGATCGGTTAGGAAATTCAGTAGTAGTCCTCATCAGGATGTCACTCGATCGAACAACCTACTCGATCGAATAGCATGCTCCATCGGGTGGCATTCCTATACAACAAACGAATTGAAAATCGACTAAGTGTTGAAGCATAGTATCTCATGATCCAAGGAGTAATGTTGACGAACAACTGTTCGATCGAACAGTACCTCGTTCAATACCATACTTCATGAAATTGCTAAGTTGTGGGGCCATATGCTAGTCGATCGGCTGGCCTGGTCGATCGGCTGACATGTCCGATCGGTTGGGCTGTTCGTTCGAACAGCCTAACCGTTCGGCCAGCACCCTGACCTGGTCGGCCTGTCCGTCTAACATTTGACTGTTCTGATTATTTGACGTTATATTGAGGTAGTTTGACAACGAGCTTAATCAGGGAACCTTCGTTCTTACTTGTTTCTCCTGCTCGGACAGGAATCCCCCAAATCCAGTCAGTGAACGGTTCGAAATGGTGGTTTGACGTTAAACCCGAAGTCGGTGAACCTCGTAGATAGAATCCGGATCTATAATCACACAACCATTGGAATGATTAGTGAGTTGGCTCAAGCTGCGTTTCTACCGGTTTGGAAGGCATTGAGTGTAAAAGAGTTGAAAGAAAGTTGAAATCCTTCTTTCAATCCTTCACAGCATGTAAATGTTTAGATCTCCGGTAGATCTTAGCTTGTTTATGTGGAAATCGGTTAGATCCGAGCTATTCATGGTGGATTGAAGCCAAAACATGGTGTTCTTGAAGAACACCATGATGACATCACCGAAGAATGCCTAGATCTTGGTGATTTTACGGTTAGAAATCAAAAATTGAAAGATAGAAAGGTGTAGGAGCATGTTTTGATCAAGAAAGTACAAGATTTAGGATGGAAACTTACCGGAATCGGAAGAAATCTGAGAAAAGAAGAGGAGCACGGGCTAGTCGGTCAGAGCTTTCCAAAAGTGGTAAAGAGTGACAATGACAGCCCTATTTATAGGCTCCAAAAGAGGAAAGGGCTGGCCGATCGGCTGGGCTGTTCGATCGACTGACAGCCTGATCGAATAGCAGCCTGGTTTGAGTGTTAGGTGCGACGATTTTCGATATTTCGATTTCAATTGAAGATGATACGAGTACGATAGAGTTTCCTATTCAAATTACTTTCAGTCCTAACTACTATATCTAACATACAATCATCTATACTACACCCTATCCTAACGTTACCATTTGTCGTAGTTTCGATTGCATTCGGTTTGAGTTTCGAGTTTCGATTCGAGTTTCGATTGATCACCACACAAAACACAAAACATAAAGTAAACATGCACAAGTAACACATAAGGCACACACACACGTATAACAACAACCAAAGTTCGCGTAATTCGATATTCGAGTTCGATGATAGTTAGATCGGTTTGATTACTGATTAGTTAACTTTATCACATTGTTACTTCCTACTATTCACAGTCGTAAGTCGGTTCACGTTAAAACATTCGATTACTTCGATTCCTTCTGATTACAACACTTACTCCACATAATACAAATAAAGCATAAAATAAACTAATTACAGTCAAAGAAAGTCAAAGTTGACTTGGACTTTGACATTCGAAAAAAGGGGGTGTTACAGTTTGTGCAAAAACATTTTGGCCCAACTCGCGCGGGAAGAAAAAGTTCTCACAACTCGTGGTGGTTCTCATTTTAATCGAGCCCTATACACACACATCTATATATATATATATATATATATATATATATATATATATATATATATATATATATAGTGTGAGTTTACTTGAGGAACACTAAAAAAGTGGTGAATCGGGGAACCATGTATTTAACATCTTAAAAATTCAACTTAACATGTTAAAAATCATTTTTTAAAAATGTTTTTCGGCGCTTTTCCTTATAAAAATTTGTAGAAGCTATTCCAATAAAAAATAATTTTTGTAAAAAAATATCTTAAAAATTCAACTTAACATGTTAAAAATCAATTTTTTTTAAATGTTTTTTCGATACTTTTCCTTATATATATGTATAGAAGCTATTCCAATAAAAAAAAACTATTTTTGTAATTTTTTTTACCTTTCTTTACTGTTTTTTAGAAAAAATATATTTTTAGCTTTTGATTTTTTTATTAAAAATGTTCTACATGTATTTATAAGAAAAAGTGCCGAAATTTTTAAAAAAAAATAATTTTTAACATGTTAAGTTGAATTTTGAAGATGTTAATTGCATGGTTCTCCGGTTTTCCACTTTTTTAGTGTTCCCCAATGAACCCTCCACTAATTACATAATATATATATATAGTGAAAGTGTAATGTACAATATGCCTTATCGTAGGAGCGTACAAGATTTGAAGTTCGCACGTTAAAAACTTCATAACTAAAAACTCGCATGTTGTAAAATATAAAAAGTCGCATGTTAACCAATGAAAAAGTCACATGTTGAAAGATGAAAAAGTCACATGTTATAAAAATGAGAAAATAGCATGTTGTAAAAATGAGAAAATAGCATGTTATAAATAAATTTGCATGGTGAAAAATGAAGTTCGCATGTTGTATCTAAATTCTGTACGCTGCCTAAGTTAACACAAATTGTACGTTAACCAACCCCTATATATATAGAGATTGGGTAAAATGAGAACTATGCTTAGTTGTGAGAACCAAAGGAACTAATCTCATCCTTTGATCAAGATGAGATGTATGGCTGAGATTTAATTTGGGTTATGACATGTGGGGACCATGCCTTTTTAAATAAAAAACCATTTAATGTACATAAAAGGGCAAATGTGACATTTTTACACACCATAATTTTTGTAAGAATTATGTTTGTGAGGTTATCCCATCAAAACAAATGAAACCCACAAAATTGATTTTTCACAAATCGACATCATTCAAAACTACAAATTTAGATATAAATATTTTCATACATGTAAATATATTTTTAATGCAAAATTACATTTTATACAATAAAAATGTCCCAAATTTCGCCAACAGATCTACAAATTAATGAAACGCCCAAATTTCACATTCCGAAATGTGATATTATCATACTTTTATTTAACAAAATTCGGGCATGACCCGTTCGTATAATGAACGAACCCCTGTATGACCAACTTGTAAGAACTTAAATACGACACAACTGAAAATACGAGCCCAAAAATTTCGTTCTTGAAAAGTCATATTAACTACATGAAGACCCAAATACAACTTGTAATACATTCACAACGTTAATTATATCATGACTTCATGACCTATTTAAAACAAACTACGTGACCGTTCTACCCCGTACAATCCTTGCACCAACTCGAGCTAAGTCCGCTTCACTTCGTTGATGGTAGAGGCACCCGAACGATACCTGTGGTCACCACGTACAACCTAACCATTAGTCAATAACACACCATGCAACATTAAACTATATACTAGAAATTCGTAAAGCATTCTATAACATAAACGTGGAACTGTCCAAACGCCTTCTTAATACTCTTATCCAAATCCGGTTTCGTTCCTTCATGAAGCCGATACATTCATACCTGTATTACATTCAAACTCATGGCACATCATTAGTAATCATAAGTACCCAAATACCGTGATAACATTCATACATATGTCTCTAGGATTGAACATTCATTCATACATACATTCACTCTTAAACACTTATCATCACATATACGTGTATACATACGTACCTTCACACATGTCTACACTCTTCCTATGCTCAATCAATTATTCACAAAAATAAGCACTAGCTCCTATTTACCACTTCTTACACATGGATTTATGAAGAAATGACATAATCACAACTTTACATAGTATAGCCGATATACAAATCGAACTACTTGCTTTCTAGATTCCTATACATATATATATATATATATATATATATATATATATATATATATATATATATATATATATATATATATATATATATATATATATATATTTCTAAACTAGATCAATACTTATCTTAAAACTTTCATCATTACATAACCTTACATAATTTCCCATATTCATGAACATAAAATTTTATATGCATACTAAGAAGTGAGCCGGAAGTCACTTACCTTAAGCGTTAGTGTTCATGCTTGCTTCCTCGCCTTCGCTTAACCCGTTAACCTTTCGTTCTTGAGTCCTTGCTAATGTGATTCCTATCCTTTCATGTCATCACAATCACATTATGGTTAGCACACATGCTCATTCATACTAACATTCGTTTCTTTCCATTTATACATTACTTGACTTTTTATTAACCAAATACCACATACATAAGGCATAGACTAAAAGTCACCTTGTTCCTTATTCACGCAACTCAATTATCATCATACACGACACATATACATACATAATCCATTCCATCCACACTAGCATTCTCATATTTTCATAACTAACACTTTAACCCATACTAAGCTAACCCAACATCATTTCAACATAATATCCACATGAACTATATCCAAAACACGCTTCTCATGTTAGTTTACTATCAAATACATCATTTTCACATTCCACATATATTCATCTTTTACTTACATACAGTTTCATCTATTAAGCTCACCTAGGCATTTCATCAAACACTTGGTGTGCGTACCACTATCTTAGCACAATGTACAACCCATTCATGCATGATCCTCCATGTTCTTATCTTCATTCATCAAATTCAAATAAACATCCATTTATTTCATATCCTAATCAACTTATCTAAAATAATTCATCACATACAACATACTACATCACAAATTACACAATTATTGAACATGGTGATTCACTCACTTCATCATCCCAAATGGGTTTTACTTCTAATCATGAAATTAATCATAATCATGCACAACACATGTTTCATATGATGATTCTAGCACATATTCATGCTTAATCTGATACAAATTCGTGGATTGATCATAACCCACTTCATACTAGATCATAAAATTAACTTCTACATCTTACCTCATGTGTAGAAAGACTGGATGATCACGAATTTAAGCCCATGCATTAGTTCCTTGCCAATTCCCTCTTTCAATTTGAAGGATTTTGTGAGCTAGGGTTTTTATCCCATCCCCCTCTTCTCCTGGTCGATATATCGACACCCACACACACACCCCATGTGCGGTTGGGTTTTAATTTTAATAAATAAAAGTTCTTCCATTTTGGCAACCTAGGCCCCTTCTAGTTGTTATTTGATCACTATTTTACCCCATTTCATTCCCTTAATTGTTTTGCCACTAATTATAATTGGCACAACTCTCATCCTTTAATTATTTCTACCATACTTTTAACTAGGTTAAATAACCTGGTTATTTATTTCTTGATGTACCATATCATAACATTTAACGAATATAAACGTTCAGGTTTTGGGGTGTTACAAATCTACCCCCTTAAAGAAGGTTTCGTCCCCGAAACCTCTTTCATTTCTTCTTTAACCCGTCTAGTCTTACTCTTCGTTCGTTCATTCATTCAGATTACATTTCATGAACCATAGATATGCTATGAAATACACCAAACTACATAATACATATATATGTTGTTTTCTTGTATTATGAATTTACATCGAGATAGTTTGGTAAACGGGCAACAAGCTGCGCCACTACCCCTTTTTGGACGACTTACATAAGTATGTTGTGAGGAATTGACATTTGTGACACATCCCATAATCCATAATTTGAAACTAACATCCTTTCTAGGTTCCTTCATGTCCCTATGTGAAGTGAGCGTATGATAGTACGCATTACCGTAAACATCCAAGTATCAACATTCTAACATAACTATCATTTTTATATCTCATTATCCGTACTTGTCATGAGGATCAATCATTAATCTACATTTTGTAATCAAATTAGCAACACATAACTCTCATTCTTTTTCTAACGCATAAAAATACATTCGATTAGTGCATCCTTATTCTTCCTTTGGAAACACGGCGTTTCCGATGATCATGTTGTATCTTTTAGATCATGATGGACATTTAGTAACATAATGTGCATTTAGTAACATAATGAACATTCTATTAACATAATTAACATTCTTGTAACATGATGAACATTTTAGTAAGGTAATGAACATTCAGTAACATAATGAACATTCTATTAACATATTGAACATTCCTGTAACATGATGAACATTCTAGTAACATAATGAACATTCAGTAACATAATGAACATTCCTGTAACATGATGAACATTCTAGTAACAAAATGAACATTCAGTAACATAATGAACATTCTATTAACATAATGAACATTCCTGTAACATGATGAACATTCTAGTAACATAATGAACATTCCAGCTCTAACCTTTTTCTTAAATACAAACTCATAACTATAAGTATAATCAAAGTTTACAATTTACTTACTTGCATTACGCTTCGAAACGAACACACCCTTGCACGAGCTTTCGGTTTAAGTTCCCGCCACTTGAACTACTTACAACCTTATGTCTAACCTTATATTTAATCTTTCACATTACTTCCTTATACTAACCCGGCATGTCGTGCAAAGAGCAACATATGAGCATTAATCAACTAGTTCCAAGTTTTCATTCAGGGTCCTTAAATCTTCCTCTTATTGACATAAATACTTTCTAAAGATGACCATTGCTAGTCGGTTATTTCATACTATACCATATTTGTCCTACCATTCCTTTCATTCATATGTACAAATAATTTACAAATTCTTACCTTTCAATCTAGAATTAAAAATTTTACTAACCTCGCCTTCATTGTATAACTTAATGATCTGCAAACCGGATTGGCCCGCTTCTGAATGAGTCCGTGTCAAGGCCGGTTCGATCCCTTCCTTTCATGAATCGGCTTCCGCTCATGGGCTTCCTTCTAACAATATATTGTTTAAATGAACATGGCCAACAAGCCTAGCATCAAAGTTAGCATTGTCCATTGGTACTTATCATTATTACATTCTTTCCAATTTATTCTGTTTAGTGTTTTAAACACCCACAGTTCTTTCATTTTGTTAACTATTTCACCGACCCATTACAGTTGACTTTCCAAGGTCAAACTGACGTTTCTTAATTATCATGGATGTAATGAAGTACACGATTGTATTTCTTTCCATTCATGCTTACATACAAGTACTTTACTACATCCTTTTTGTTCTTCTTGCAAAACTTACCTTTCCCGTCCATACTTAAGTTATTGTTCGGGTCGTAGCCCGTCATTCATTTTGACCCACAAGAGTCATTTAGTAATATACCTTTCATGTAACTTTCTCACAGCTTATTTCTTTCAACTAAGGTTTCTTACTATGACAATAGCTTACATCGGTTTTACCTACATAGTAAATCAAATACTTCATGCTAATTTTACTATTACTTGCTTGATAACTATCACTTGCTTTCTTTAACTGTTCAGAATCCAATTGTAAAATATATTCTGACCATATGTCTACCAACTACACATTTCTGGCGTATCCTTCTCTAATCGAGCTAAAAGCCCCTTCTTAAAAGAAAACATAACCTTTGTACATACCTTGCACGAATCAAAACCTTTTGACTCGCTACCCATAACTTACAATGGTTATTTCTTTCCAATTGTGACAATACATGTCCATTCATTACACTTATCTATAAGCATAAAACTTGTCAAAATAAACATTAAGTACAAGGTTAAAATGGCGATTACCATTTGACCAGCACGACTCATTCGTCCCTTTAACCATTCTTGCATACAATCATATTTGTATAGAAATATATATATACTTAGATAATATCCGTTTTTTTAAAGAATATGTACTTGCTTAGTCTATAATCACTTATACATTCGGACTTTTATTTATTTATCAAATTTTTAATTTTAATCGTTCCTTTTTATGTTTCGAATCCGTCTCGCAGATTCTAACATATCATTCATACTTTCATTCCTTTCATGTTTCGAATCCATCTCGCGGATTCTATCATATCATTTATACTTCCATTCCTTTCATGTTTCGAATCCGTCTCGCGGATTCTAACATATCATTCGTACTTTCAAATCCCTGAACGTCTTACCTTTCTCTTCACCCTCACGTCTACCTACTACCTAATTCTAACAGACATACCTGCAACAATTATCACGGTCTCACGAACGTCATATGTCTCTTGTGTACTGGCCAGGTACACAATCCACATACTAGTTTCGTGTCTTCGTGTAATCGTCACCTTATGCTCGAAGAATTAGGTTTCGGCACGTGTAACATTTTCATAACTTCGTTTCCATCTTATTATTATATTTCATTAAAATTTTTCCTTCATTTGATAAATTTTACCATTACATGCACCCATATGCTAAATTTACGTACCTGGGTCAATATGTCTTATTACATGCCATTGGTGCGGTCCTAGACCACCTTCACAGATCATCCCTTCCAAGAAATTGCGCTTACCCATCACATAACATACTATTAGTTTCCTTCAAATACATAATTTAATACACACTTACATTCGCTTTTAACTTTAGGCCTTGATCGAGTCTTGGATTGTATGGGTTCCTTGTCACAAGAGCACACAAGTTTGAGTTCAAGTATTCACCTCCTTCTACTTGATTTCCCTCAAACCAGAGCTCTGGTACCAACTTGAAACGCCCAAATTTCACATTCCGAAATGTGATATTATCATACTTTTATTTAACAAGATTCGGGCATGACCCGTTCGTATAATGAACGAACCCCTGTATGACCAACTTGTAAGAACTTAAATACGACACAGCGGAAAATACGAGCCCAAAAATTTCGTTCTTGAAAACTCATATTAACTACATGAAGACCCAAATACAACTTGTAATACATTCGCAATGTTAATTATATCATGACTTCATGACATATTTAAAACAAACTACGTGACCGTTCTACCCCGTACAATCCTTACACCAACTCGAGCTAAGTCCGCTTCACTTCGATGATGGTAGAGGCACCCGAACGATACCTGTGGTCACCACGTACAACCCAACCATTAGTCAATAAAACACCATGCAACATTAAACTATATACTAGAAATTCGTAAAGCATTCTATAACATAAACGTGGAACTATCCAAACGCCTTCTTAATACTCTTATCCAAATCCGGTTTCGTTCCTTCATGAAGCCGATACATTCATACCTGCATTACATTCAAACTCATGGCACATCATTAGTAATCGTAAGTACCCAAAATACTGTGATAACATTCATACATATGTCTCTAGGATTGAACATTCATTCACACATACATTCACTGTTAAACACTTATCATCACATATACGTGTATACATACGTACCTTCACACATGTCTACACTCTTCCTACGCTCAATCAATTATTCACAAAAATAAGCACTAGCTCCTATTTACCACTTCTTACACATGGATTTATGCAGAAATGACATAATCACAACTTTATATAGTATAGCGGATATACAAATCGAACTACTTGCTTTCTAGATTCCTATATATATATATATATATATATATATATATCTAAACTAGATCAATACTTATCTTAAAACTTTCATCATTACATAACCTTACATAATTTCCCATATTCATGAACATAAAATTTTATATGCATACTAAGAAGTGAGCCGGAAGTCACTTACCTTAAGCGTTAGTGTTCATGCTTGCTTCCTTGCCTCCGCTTGACCCGTTAACCTTCCGTTCTTGAGTCCTTGCTAATGTGATTCCTATCCTTTCATGTCATCACAATCACATTATGGTTAGCACACATGCTCATTCATACTAACATTCGTTTCTTTCCATTTATACATTACTTGACTTTTTATTAACCAAATACCACATACATAAGGCATAGACTAAAAGTCACCTTGTTCCTTATTCACGCAACTCAATTATCATCATACACGGCACATATACATACATAATCCATTCCATCCACACTAGCATTCTCATATTTTCACAACTAATACTTTAACCCATACTAAGCTAACCCAACATCATTTCAACATAATATCCACATGAACTATATCCAAAACACGCTTCTCATGTTAGTTTACTATCAAATACATCATTTTCACATTCCACATATATTCATCTTTTACTTACATACAATTTCATCTATTAAGCTCACCTAGGCATTTCATCAAACACTTGGTGTGCGTACCACTATCTTAGCACAATGTACAACCCATTCATGCATGATCCTCCATGTTCTTATCTTCATTCATCAAATTTAAATAAACATCCATTTATTTCATGTCCTAATCAACTTATCTAAAATAATTCATCACATACAACATACTACATCACAAATTACACAATTATTGAACATGGTGATTCGCTCACTTCATCATCCCAAATGAGTTTTACTTCTAATCATGAAATTAATCAAAATCATGCACAACACATGTTCCATATGATGATTCTAACACATATTCATGCTCAATCTGATACAAATTCGTGGATTGATCATAACCCACTTCATACTAGATCATAAAATTAACTTCTACAACTTACCTCATGTGTAGAAAGACTGGATGATCACGAATTTAAGCCCATGCATTAGTTCCTTGCCAATTCCCTCTTTCAATTTGAAGGATTTTGTGAGCTAGGGTTTTTTATCCCATCCCCCTCTTCTCCTGGTCGATATATCGACACCCACACACACACCCCATGTGCGTGTTGGGTTTTAATTATAATAAATAAAAGTTCTTCCCATTTTGGCAACCTAGGCCCTTCTAGTTGTTATTTGATCACTATTTTACCCCATTTCATTCCCTTAATTGTTTTGCCACTAATTATAATTGGCACAACTCTCATCCTTTAATTATTTCTACCATACTTTTAACTAGGTTAAATAACCTAGTTATTTATTTCTTGATGTAACAAATCATAACATTTAACGAATATAAACGTTCAGGTTTTGGGGTGTTACAATTAATGTTGACGTAAAATCACAAAAACATGTCTCGAAAAAATAAATGCACCCTACTCGCCTTCATTTGTTTTTCATTATCCTCGTCTTTTGAATAGTAAAGCCCCAACACCTGCGAAAATCAAAGCATTTTTTACTTTCGATCAGGGGAGTAAAAAACATTTTTCTACCGCCTGTTAAAAAAGCATTTTTTTACTTTCGACAATTTGAGAAAAAAAAAAATTTTTACATTCGCCAACGAATGTAAAAACATTTTTTCAAACATATGTAAAAACTATAAATTTACAAACGTTTTTATAATTTTTTTTTGGTGCCGACAAGACGTAATTTTTTTTGTTTTTACCCTCAGCCCCGATTGTAAATTTTATTTCCGCCTCAGTTGTAAATTTTTTACGACCCTGTTAAAAAATTTTAAACTTTTTTATGCCCCGTTGTAAACTTTTTTTACGCCTCGGTTAAAAAATCATTAACGTGTGAGTTTACATTTGACATTTACAAAAAAAGAAAAAAACAAGTGTTTCTGTTATCGTACGCAGAAAAAAAAAGAAACAGTTTACATTCAACATTAGGAAAAAAACCAGCCTTTACATTCGTCATTATACGTAAAGAAACAATTTACGTATGAGTTTACATTCGACATTTAAAGAAATAAAACATTTACGCTCGACACCGTGCGTAAAAAAACATTTACGTCGTATGTAGAATAGATTTACGTGTGATGTTTTTAGAGAATGTAAAAAAAAAGTTTCACACGTTTGTAAAAATGGTTTTTACGTTTGTAAAAAAATTTTTGGTGCACTTTGTCGAAAGTAAACGTTTTTTTTAATGTCGAATTTTTATTTAGCGTACGGTGTTTAATCCTTGATATTTTTAGTGAAGAGTCTCACCATTCCTCGCTTTGTGAAGTTCTCAATCGTTGATCACCATCATCCGGCGTGTCGAACTCTATTTTCCTTCTGTGATGTCCGTTTACTCAAATGCCGCATGTGTAACATTTTCTACACCCCATTGCAAAAAGACACTACCGACGATCAGGGGCGTTAAATTTTTTTTTCATTCAACACCATGCGCAAAAATTTTTTTACATTCGACAACTTACGTAAAAACATTTTTCAAACGTACGTAAAAACTATTTTATGCCTTCCGTTTTTACATACATTTGAAAATTAGATTTACGCGTGACGTTTAGAGGAGCTCGGGTCAGCGATCAGTGACATAAAAAAAACTTTTTTAAGCACGTTGTCAAAACACTTATTTATTTATTTTTTTACATAGTGGTGTTCTCATACTCAGTTCGTGTAAATGTTTACGCACGTTGTCAAACCTTTTTTTACGCACGTTGTCAAATTTTTTTACGCACGTTGTCAAAACTTTTTTTACGCACGCTGTCGAATGTTTTTCATGCGCGTTGTCTTTGTCGAAGGTAAACGTTTTTTGTTTATTTTTTTTACATAGTGGTGTATTGTGTAAAAAACGTCTTTTACGTACGCTGTCAAACATTTTTTACGCACGTTATCGAATGTTTTTTAATTCATTACCGATAACATATTACCAATTAGATTACCAATAACATATTACCAATTAAATTAATTTGAATGACATGTTAAAGGTATCTTTTTTTTTCATATTATACTAATAACATATACAAAAATCATCTCACACATTTGCAAAACTTTAAAAAAAACCACCATCCAAAAACCCTATAAAAAATCAAACCAGTTGCATACCATTCACACATTTGCAAAACTTTAAAAAAAACAAATCGACCAAGGACTAAAACCCTCCCCCAAAACTTCATTCATCCAGCAACCAAAAAATTACAGCTTAAATCTTTGAGAAACTAAAACCCATTTTGAATAAAAAATCCAGATCTATAACTTAACTTACATATGGATCATTCACAAAGTAGAGTCGTGTACTGCATATTTGAGAACCACATATGGATCTATAACTTATATATATATACATACATATACATATATACATACATATATATATATAGGGGAAGGTTCATTTGAGAAGAAAATTTAATTGAGAAGAAAAAGAACAAAGGGTAATTTTGTAAAACATTAAATAGTTTTTTCACTTATCTCATTTATTATCATTTTTGACTAATTAATTAGTCATAAAGACAATTATCCCCCACACTAATTTTTTTTGCCTACACACATTAAAAGTTATCCTACATGTTTCGAAATTCATCCTACACGTTGAAATTTATCTTACATAACTCGTAATTTATCCTACACAACTCGTAATTTATCCTACACTTTAAATAATTTTATTTTATTTTTATTTTTTTGAAAAAAATATATATTTTTAAGATAAGTTACAAATTATTTAATGTAGTTAGCTATTAAAGAGGAAGACTACAATATAATGACTTATGTAAATTTACCAATATACCCTTATAGTAACATTAAATACTTATATTAAATGAAGTAAAATAAAGCATTCTTATTGGTTGAAATTTCTTCTTTTTTCTTCTTACAAAAAATTTCTTCTGATTTGAACTCTCCACTATATATATATATATATATATATATATATATATATATATATAACACTATATATAATACTATATAACACCATATAAACACCGTATAACAATATGTAACACTATATAATACCATATAACACTATGTAACACTATATATCATTATATAACAAATATAACACTATACATATATCATAGACATGCTATTAGACAACCTATAGTGTTATATTTGTTATATGATGATATATAGTGTTACAAAGTGTTATATGGTATTATATGGTGTTACATATTGTTATACTGTATTTATATGGTGTTATATAGTATTATATATAGTGTTATAATACACCAGCTGGGGTAGCTCAGTTGGCCACCGACACCCACCTCTTACCAAGAGGTACTGGGTTCGAACCTTGGGGCGAACAAAGTACCCTCAAAGGGTCGGCTCGGCAAGGGTATTTACTGCCAGGCTCAGGCTTGTCGGGTGGCGGCCTGGGAGGGGTTATCCCCTCCACGATCAGGGGGTACCGTGCATTACCCTTTTTTTATATAGTGTTATAATACACTTCTCACACTTTGAGCACTTTTTACAGGATCCTCTACCTATATATATATATATATATATATATATATATATATATATATATATATATATAAATTGAAAACCCACGTGAGTTGAATAAACCTTGGAAACCCAATAACAACCATTGATCATACTTGATGGATGGCTAGGATTCACTTTTGCCCCATCAGTTGCTTTTGTGTACTTTTGCCTCAATTTTTTAATATATTTCATGTAATGAAGGGTAATATTGGAACATTAAGAAAGTGCAGTAAAGTTATGTCACCCATCAATTTTCTAGAAACTCAAATGTACTTTTCTTTCATTTTTTTTATGTTTTCTCTCTCTCTGATGGTTTTTAGATTGTTTTTATTTCATTTTTTATGTTTTTGTCTTATACTTTTTTAATTGTTTTTATGTTTCAATTTTTATGCTACGAATGATGTTGCATTGTGTTACATAATTTGCAGGTCCAATGTACTTTGTAAAACATGAAGGAAAATGGGCCAAAGGAAAGTTAAACATTAAATATAAAAACTTTGAAATAAATCCAGGAGTACAAACAAACATTGTGGAAGTTACAACAACGAAAATCATAAATCAAGTAATGGTTTTCTTCTTTCTAATTTCATCTTCACGAGCTATAACCTTAACTTGTAGCCTGTTAATAGTTCTCAATAGTCCCGGAATAATCATAGCAAATCGGGGACACATGGGTTGGTCGACCCACCTTATAAATGGGCATCCATTGAACTGTAAAAAAAAGACAAAAATGGAAGATTAATCAAAACATTAAAACATGTTACACATGTATGACTTTTTAACTCTGAAACTGATTATCATATTGTAACATAAAAAAAAGGATGTTGTAGAATGTATACTATTAATCTGTAACAAGCACTTTATTTTTACAATAACCTGAAAAAAATAACAACATACTTTATTTTTATAATAATCTAAAAAAGTGTAACAATCCATTTTATTTTATGTAACGGACATTATTTCTGTAACACAAAAAATGTAACATGCATTTTTGCTTTGATTGTTACATTTCTAACAAAAAAAAATGTAACAACACACTTTGTTTCTGTAACACTCACTTTATTTTTATAATAATCTGGAAAAATGTAACAACACACTTTATTTTTACAATAATCAAAAAAAATTTAACAATGCACTTTATTTTATGTAAACGTACATTATTTATGTGACACGGAAAAATGTAACATGCATTTTTTCTTGAACAAATTTTACACAAAAATTGATAAAGCAAGAAATTAAAAACATTCATCTTCTTGAACAAAAAAAAACAACATAACCAGAAAAAAGTTGCATGTAACAACACACTTTATTTTTACAATAATCTAAAAAAAGTGTAACAATGCACTTTATTTTATGTAAACGTACATTATTTATGTGACTAGGAAAAGTGTAACATGCATTTTTTCTTGAACAAATTTTACACAAAAAATTGATAAATCAAGAAATTAAAAACATTCATCTTCTTGAACAAAAAAAAAAAAACATGCATTTTTTCTTGAACAAATTTTACACAAAAAATTGATAAATCAAGAAATTAAAAACATTCATCTTCTTGAACAAAAAAAAAAAAAAAAAAAAACATGCATTTTTTCTTGAACAAATTTTACACAAAAAATTGATAAATCAAATTAAAAACATTCATCTTCTTGAACAAAAAAAAAAAAAAAAAACAAGATATCCAGAAAAAAGTTGCATGTAACAACACACTTTATTTTTACAATAATCTAAAAAAGTGTAACAATGCACTTTATTTTATGTAAACGTACATTATTTATGTGACACGGAAAAATGTAACATGCATTTTTTCTTGAACAAATTTTACACAAAAAATTGATAAATCAAGAAATTAAAAACATTCATCTTCCTAAACAAAAAAACAAAAAAAAAACTACATATCCAGAAAAAAGTTGCAGATCTACAAAATACAAAAAAATGAAGAACTACAAAACGCAAAAAAAAAATTGCAAATCTGAAAAAAAAAAACTGAAAACAAACATACTTATGGACCTGGAGGATCTTCTAGATCTGGAACATCATGTTTAAGCATCGAACATCTTTTGGGTCATCTTCAACATCGAACCGCCGTCACATCATCTTCAACATCGATCATCTTCAACCGGATCTGGAGGAGGATCTTCTAGATTTGGAATATCATGTTCAAACATCGAACATCTGGATGATGATCTTCTAGATCTGAAGCATCTAGATGATGATCTTTTGAACTGGATCATCTTTTGGATTCAGATCACTTTTAGATCTGGGTGAAGATCTTTAAGAACTGGAAATGAATTAGAAGATAAAGATATAAAGAGAGAGAGAGGGAAAAGTCATAAATAACACATTTTTACACATTTTATACCTTAAATACCTAATTCAACTAAAAACACTTACAAAAAATGTGTAATTTTAGATAAAAAACATAAAAGAATTTAAAAAAAGTAACAAGATCCATATCTAATTCATCGTCATCTTCGTATCTTATTCATCATCTTCGTATCTTATTCATCATCATCTTCATATTCATATTCATATTCATATTCATATTCATATTCATATTCATATTCATATTCGTATTCATATTCATATTCATATTCATATTCATATTCATATTCATGTGCGATTTTCTTCAAGATGCTGAATCTGGATCTTGTGAAGAGAGAGAGAGAGAGAGAGAGAGAGAGAGAGAGAGAGACATCGTGGATCAGGACAATCAGTTCTTTGATCTGTATCTTGTGATTTTGGTCATTCTATATGACATCTTCAACTCTGATTCTTTGTTGCAGAAATTGTTTTTCAAAAAAAATGTGGAAGGTGTGTTGAAGAAGAGAGATCTGGTTAATAGAGAAAGAAAGAATGGTGTCTTGAAGAAGAAAGATATTCAAATAAAAGATGACAAGAAGAAAGATAAATGAGATGTGAGATATGGATATCTACATAAAACAAAAGAGAAGATATGAGATAGAGGTGAGAGATACAACAAGTACAATGGTATTAAATGAAAAAGATGACAAGAAGGATAAAAGTCTGGGTGAAGACTTACACATTTTATTCAATCAAAAAGGTAAAAAGAAAATGACGAAAATGCCCTTGTCTCCTATCAAACTAACATCTAACATGGATCAATCCTAGCCACATGTGAGAGTTTCCTGGGTTTTCTTAACTGGAATGGGTTTTCTCATTATAATTAGCCTATATATATAGGGTCAGGATTTAGGGAAAACGATGAAAAGTGTGAGAACGGTTATAGATCGTCAGATCAAAACAATCTATGGACTAGAGTGGCGCGATGGTGTTATCGTAAATAATATCAGTTTTATTACTAAAACGTGCTTCATTAAGGATAAAAAGGGTAAACATCATTTCATAGATAAAACGCCATTGGAATATAAAACACCATGTAAGTATAAAACGCCAAGTAAGTACAAAAACGCCATAAAACACAAAACGCCATAATATATAAACGCCAAGCCTGAAAGATGGGACGTGTTACAGACTTAACACATAAAGCTCAGCAAAACCGGATACTTTGTTAATTTCATATATTGTTATAATAATATCCTGCCTAAACTACGCGCCAAAAACATCCTATAAATAGAAACATCTTAGCACCTTCTGTTGATCACACCAAAAAAACACAAACACAATGGTTCCTAAATACCACTTACCGTAAAACGCCAAAAAGTTAGAAAATTCAACGATGGCAAACATCGTTTATTGGATAATCAGTAATGTTGTGCATGAAGTTTCGCTGGATGGTTTGTTAGGTGAGGGGAATAAGATTTTACTGCATGAGATGGACAAATGTCAAGAAAAAGAGACTAATGACACCGATATGTCATTTTGTCTTCTTTGTTCTTGAAGAAGGCTTGGATGAGAAGAAGAGACCGATCCCAGTGTAAATGCTATTTTGGACTCGATGATGATAATGAAGATAACGGGCAAATAGCATCCACCCACACGACGTTGATCTATGTCTCCAACATCCACAAACCCATTTCAACACACGAACAACAAAAAGCCACACCAAAACCAAAACGCCATTTATTTGTGACAGTTCTTGTAGTTTCAAAAGAAGAAAGAGACTGATGAGAGTGAATATTTGGAAGATAAATTGCTTCTATTTTTTTTAGTTTTTGTCACACCCCGATATTTCCACGTTTTACCGGTGGGCCCGGTGGGGAGTATCGTGACGTAGTTGATATCATCATAGTCAAACAACACAAATTTAAATGCACAGCGGAAGCAAAAGATAGATTCATTTCAACTGAATAAATTGTAATTTTGAGTATCACAAAATAGTTGAAACAGGTCCACAGGTGGATCGAAAGCAAAAGGAAATTGTTCAACGGACTTTAACACCTAGAGCTTGCGAGACTTGATTGTTGATGCCTGGAGTAGCCAGCCTATTACGTATATGACCTGCACTTAGCCTTTTTGGAAAATACGTCAGTTTACACTGGTAAATACAACTTAACTGCCTCATTTTGAAAATAGTTTGAAAATTAATTTGAATGCACTTAGGCAAAAATATCATTTATAACTTGGGACAATTATTTAAAAATAATCTTGTATACAGATTTATTTATTTGTTGTCCGTTAGGGCCGGTTTGTAGGGCCGGACAAGATTAACTGACACGCCACAGGTATAATGCCCACAAGGTTGATTCCTTTAAGTGGATTGCCAGTTTTTACATAATGCAACTGTCAGGTGTACGCCTACACCCCGTGCTTAGGTCGTGGCTATTTCTTTGAATGATGCTAAGGATATCCGGGACATGGTCATTTAACCCCCAAAGGCTATACACCAAATAATACAGAATAAAACGAGTTATGTAAATACATTAATCACAATCCGATTTAAATGACTACATACCCGACCAAGCGGTATTATTATAATACCGTATCCCAAGCCCGTATAGGGAAAATAAGTTAAGAGTATTTACCTGAGCAAAGTATAAATCAAAAAAAGCAAGTGCACGTAGCTTTTACCGGGCTCCTAATCTGGAATGAAGGTTTTTAATAACCTATTAGATTCCTAACGGGTCTTTAATTAAGTCTAAACTTAGACCGGTTAGTTTTAAAAGAGGATACGGTCCAAAAACGAATGATTAAGCGAAGACCGGATTAGAATGTGGTTTAGACCTGACAAACTTGGATACTTGTTTAATATGGGTAAACTAAACACATTCTGGATTTTGAGATGAAAATGATATGGTTTGACCCGTTTCGGCTAATATATGCAAACTAGTTACATAAGCCAATCCAAACGCGAAAAGTGCGTAACGAGTAACCAAGTGAGTCATATACAAGTTTCCTAAGTTAATATGCCTTCAATTGTTGTGACATCAGTAAGATATCTTCTATTATGCCCAAAACGGATTTAAACTCAAATTACGCCCCGTAGGGGTATTTTGGTCATTTTAAGGTTTATAAAAGAGTTTATATAAAAATCTGAGTTTCAGGTCTGATGTAAATAGTAAAAATACTTAATTTACTAAGTTATATCAGTAGGGTATGACCTATACGTGAAATTTATCATTTCTAACTATACTATGCACCGAAAGGGCATTTTGGCAATTTCACCTAAGGTTTAAAGGTCAAATTTAGAAATCTGAGTTTAAAACTTTTGCTTACTATTAAAGTATAAAAATTTACTTAAAACATTAGTAGGTATCAAGTCTTATATATCTAAAATGGTTTTAATACATACTATGCGCTTAAAACGCGTAAAAAGGCGATTTTAAGCGATTTTCGGGTTTTATAAGAAAAGCTGATATTTTTATTATTCCAGAAGGCTTAAAATATTCTATTTATCATATTGGATCAGTAGAAAAAGGTTTGGTATCAAAAGGATTGGTAAAACTCATTTTATAGCCTAAAAGGGCAAAACCGACAATTAGGGGTGAGCAAATTAACCACCATAACCGATAACCGAACCATAACCAACATAACCGAACCACTAATAACCGATAACCAATATAACCAATGGTTATGGTTATGAAACTTTGTATAACCGCTCAATCGGTTATGGTTATGGTTATGAAGCTTTGGTTAACCGAATATAACCGAAACCAAACCGAAGTTGTGATGTTAACTTTATATAATAGATTTGTGTTTTACAAAACTATATAGAGGGTTTTTACTAAGATAAAAGTATGTTAGTAACAAAATGATCTTGATGTAGATGTCATTTATTTTGATAAAGAACTAAGGTGTTATGGCCATAATTGGTTTTATTTGAGAATTACCTTATTAAAAAGAACTCTAAATCGGTAGTTTAACCAAAAAGTTTAGTCTTCGTTATCTTATAAAATAGGCTCAAGCTAAGTTCAAATCGTGCCCAACCCTATTTATTTCAAACCTTGCTTGGTTACTTAACCGAAATTAACCAAAACCGAACCATAACCGACTTCATAACCGATTAACTATAATTGAAGTTTGGTTATGGTTATGGTTACCAAAACTCCATAACCAAACTAGCGGTTATGGTTATGGTTAATAGTAAAAACCGACCCATGCACACCCTTACCGACAATTACCGGATCAACCTTAGAACTCTATGTTATGCTTAGCCTAAAAATAAATAAAAATCTCCAAAAATCCCAAAATATTATTTTATATCAGTGGTTAAAAAGTTTGGTATTAAAATTTGGGTTTAGATAGGCTATACGCTAATTACGCCGTTTAATTACTAAAAAGCTTTCTAATTACGCTAGTGAGCATAACTCTTAATCTAGACCTCAAACTGATGTCAAATTTTAGGTACAAGTTTATATATCCTTAACTAAGGTTTCTATTCTTTTACATTTTCAAATATCACGTTTTAAGGTCATATGGGCATAATAGTCAACATTTAGGCATTTAACGGAAATATGCATATGAATCGGGTAACTAATGAACCAAGTTGTATAATCACAGAGGGTTATACTTATATGAAACCTGGTCCTAATAAGGCTCTAAGACATTTCTAAACTATGCTCTAATGGGTCAGAACTGAAAGTCAAAGCAAAAGTCTTCTTTTGCAACTTTCGGTTCCGAACCGAGCTTAAACTGAAAATTGTCGGGTTGAACATGTTTAGACATGTTCTTACATTAATTACCAAGTTATATTAATGATAAAACAGGTTGCATGGCTTCTATATTGCTAATCATGCATTTATTTGAAAATAAGCTTTCTGTTGACTTTTTAAGATTAGCTTTGACCCGACAATTGACCTAGTTAGATTGGGAATCAGAGGGTGCCCTTTTAAGGGTTTATTGCCCACATAATTACCCACTCATAGGTACTTTCAATTTGAAATTTGACTGTACAAATTAAGATTAATGACGAAGTCAAACCTTAATTATGACGGTTTGACTTTAGGCTAAAAAACTAAGTAAAACTGAATTAGGAAAGGTTAAGGACACTTACAAAGGTCCTAAGTATGACTATGGATCCTAAGGAAACTTGCTTGTTGACCAGAGAGCACCAGAAATCTTCAGAAATTGAGTTTGAATGGTTTTCAAAGTGTATGCCAAAGTGTTGCAACAACTGGTTCATATATAGGACTTTAGATGCAACAAGATCATTCCACAATAGTCTATGGATGTTCCCTGATCATTTACAAGTGTCCCTAAGCTTGAAAAACCATCAAACAAGCCCCTAGAATCGAATACAAGGTTTCTAAGTCGGTTTAACTTGCTAAACTCGCATATGTACATGAAATCTGTCCAGTTCAGGCCGTCGCGTAGCGCTACGGCAGAGGGGGTTGCTGGTGGCGCTACGACAGCATGTGGGTAACCAGCCAAACAAGTTTCAAAACTTGGCAGATTTGACCCCTGGACCTTAAATAGTGGTTTTAACTTATTATTTTGCACTTTTAACCCTCCAACTTGATTTCTAAGGACCCTAAGTTATAAAAAAAGTTGGTTAAGTCCTTGGTTAACTTTGTGATCACCCGAAAAGCCTTAAATTTCGACGTTGACGCTTTTAACCCCTCGTATACGAATTTCATAATAACTTTCTCATACGATAACGAAACTTTGTGAAATTTTTATCACGTATTCTAGTAAGCATAATTTATCGTTACAAAGCTTCGGGTTTGCTAAAAGGTCACTCAGAGGTATACTTTAAACATGTTGACACATTTAACCCTTGTAGTTTGTAATCTCCCACTTTCTTTCACAATTAGCTTCGTATGATCCATAATTTATTCGTTTAAGGGTATAAACATCATGTAGGGCTATTGTAAAGTATATTTATCCATTTTTGACACTTTGAACCCTTTTATTCATAAACTTTCTCTGATTGTCAACTTTAGTCCCTCTAAATCAATTCTTTACACGTTTAAAGTCCATGACACGTGTTGATATATTATTGGACATGAATTTTCGAGGTGTTACATCCTCACCCCCTTAAAAGAAATCTCGACCTCGAGATTTACTGAAACAAATGAGGGTACTTTTCTTTCATTGTGGACTCTACCTCCCACGTATACTCGGGACCTCTACGGGCATCCCATTTAACCTTTACAATTGGCACATGCTTCTTTCGAAGCTTCTTAACCTGTCGATCCTCGATCGACAAAGGTTTTTCCACAAATTTCAAGCTCTCATCTATATGCACGTCTGTATGCGGTATGACTAGAGATTCATCAGCTAGACATTTCTTCAGATTGCAGTTGTGGAATACATTGTGAATACCACTGAGCTCTTCAGGCAAGTTTAACTTATAAGCCACTATTCCTACACATTCAATGATCTCGAATGGTCCTATATACCTTGGGCTTAACTTACCTTTCTTACCAAATCGCATCACTCCATTCCAGGGTGACACTTTAAGCAAAACTTTATCACCAACCTCAAACTTTAGAGGTTTTCGCCTTTTATCAGCATAACTTTTCTGCCTATCCCTGGCAGCTTTCAGGCGGTCACGAATCTAGACAATCTTGTCTGTTGTTTCAAGGACTATGTCAGGTCCTGATAAGTGAGCTTCTCCTACTTCTGCCCAACAAATAGGCGTTCTGCATTTCCTACCATATAACGCCTCAAAAGGCGCAGCCTGAATTCTTGTATGGTAGCTGTTGTTATAGGAGAACTCGATCAATGGTAGGTGGTTATCCCAACTACCACCTAAATCAATTACACATGCACGAAACATGTCTTCCAAAGTTTGGATTGTACACTCACTCTGTCCATCCGTCTGAGGATGGTAAGCCGTACTAAAATTTAAGCGCGTGCCCAAAGACTGTTGGAAACTTTTCCAAAAATGTGATGTGTACCTAGTATCTCTGTCAGAGATAATAGACACTGGTACGTCATGAAGAGATACAATCTTATCTACGTACAGTTGGGCTAATATGTCGGAGCTATGAGTCTCCTTAATGGGTAGAAAATGTGCTGACTTAGTCAGTCTATCTACTATGACCCATATAGTATCATTTCCTTTCTTTGTCTTTGGCAACTTGGTGATAAAATCCATTGTCACCATTTCCCACTTCCAGGTGGGAAGTTCAGGCTGTTGTAGCAAACCTGACGGCTTTTGATGTTCAGCTTTGACTTGTACGCACGTCAAACATTTGGCTACATAGGTAGCTATAGACTTCTTCAAGCCTATCCACCAATATTTTGCCTTCAGATCCTGGTACATCTTATCAGCTCCAGGATGAACGGAATATTTAGAACTGTGGGCTTCATGGAGGATAACATCCCGAAGTCCTCCATAAATTGGAACCCAAATTCGTCCATTTAATCTCAGGATTCCGTCCTTGCCATAGGATAATTGCTCTTCAGTTACTCCTAGCTTTTCATCAGGATAGTTAGCTTCTAGTACAGCTTCCTTCTGCACAGCTAACAACCTCTCATTCAAACTATTCTTTAATTCAATGCTCTTGGCATTGATTCTTATGGGCTTCACCCTTTCCTTTCTACTTAAGGCATCGATGACTACATCCGCCTTGCCTGGATGGTATCTTATTTCACAATCATAATCATTCAAAGTTTCCATCCATCGTCGCTGCCTCATGTTTAAGTCCTAATTAAACAAATGCCGAAGGCTCTTGTGATCAGAATAGATCACACGCTTGGTTCCATACAAGTAATGCCTCCACAGCTTTAGTGCGAATACAACGGCACCCAACTCCAAGTCATGGGTGGTGTAGTTCTTCTCGTGTACCTTTAACTGTCGAGAAGCATAGGCAATGACCTTGCCTTTCTGCATGAGCACACATCCCATACCTGTGTGCGATGCATCACAATATACTACAAATTCCTCTATTCCATCAGGCAATGTCAACACAGGTGCATTGCTCAACTTTTGCTTAAGGATATCAAAGGATTCCTGCTGCTTAGGACCCCAGTCAAACTTAATATTCTTACGCGTCAACGAAGTTAGGGTACATCAATCCTTGAGAAGTTTTCAATACATCGCCTATAATATCCTGCTAAACCTAGAAAGCTACGAATCTCTGTAGCGTCCTTGGCTCTTGCCAATTCATGACAGCTTCAACTTTAGCGGGATCTACTTGGATACCACGCTCACTAACAACATGTCCAAGGAATTGGACTTCACGGAGCCAGAATTCCCACTTCGAAAACTTGGCATAGAGCTTTTCTCGCTGAAGCAGTTTCAGAATGCAAAGGAGATGCTTCTCATGGTCAGCTTGACTCTTCGAGTAAATGAGAATGTCATCGATGAAGACGATGACAAATTTATCCAAGTAAGGCTTGCAGACGCGATTCATGAGATCAATGAATGTTGCAGGTGCATTAGTGAGCCCAAAAGGCATCACTAGGAACTCGTAATGGCCATAGCGAGTCCTAAATGCAGTCTTGTGTACATCTTCATCTTTAACCTTCAGTTGATGATAGCCTGACCTCAAATCGATCTTAGAAAAGTAGCTTGCCCCTTGCAATTGATCGAACAGATCGTCGATCCGGGGCAAAGGATACATATTCTTGATAGTGACCGTCTTAAGCTCACGGTAATCGATGCATAGACGCATCGATCCATCCTTCTTCTTGACAAACAGGATTGGCGCTCCCCAAGGAGACGAACTAGGTCTAATAAAACCTTTAGCTAATAAATCATCTAGTTGTGTCCACAACTCTTTCATTTCCGTTGGTGCCAACCTATATGACGCTCTTGCAACAAGTGCAGCTCCGGGGATGATGTCAATTCTGAATTCTACTTGCCTATCTGGTGGTAAACCAGGTAGTTCTTCAGGGAAAACTTCTGGGTACTCAGAAATGACGAGAATATCTTCAACTTTAGGCTTCTGCTCATCAATAGTTACTTGTGCCATATAAATGACACAACCCTTCTTCAGGCATCTGGATGCCTTAAGCATAGACACTTGCTCAGGCAATCCATACTAGGTATCTCCCTGAATGGTAAGTGGCTCACCAGACGGAGTCCTGATCACCACTTGCTTCTTGTTGTACACAATCTGAGCTTGGTTATGGGATAACCAATCCATTCCTAATACTATATCGAAACCGGCTAACTTCAAGGGAAGCAAGGATAACGGGAAGGAGTGGTTCCTAATGGATATAACACATCCATCTAACACATTTGAGGTTGTTTCTATGGTACCATCAGCTAATTCCACCTCATATTTCACACTTAAGGTTTTAACAGGTAAATTCAGCAACTTACAAAACTTATTATCTACAAATGACTTATCAGCTCCTGAATCAAATAGCACTCTTGCATAAACATCATTTATAAGGAAGGTACCTGTGATCACATTATCGTCCTGAACAGCTTCTCGTGCATCCATACGGAAGACCCTTGCATTGGTCTTCTTGGCTTCCTCAGGCTTTTTAGCGTATTTAGGGCAATTAGTCTTGATGTGCCCTTTTTCATTGTAGTTGTAGCACGTAGCATCTTTCATCTTCTTGCAGTCTACTGTTTTGTGCTATTTAGACTTGCATAACCCACATGCAGGTGATCCTGACTGAGACTTGGTCTCAAGCCTGCATTTTCCAAAGTGGCGTTTTTGGCAAGTCGTGCACTTTGGCTTCTCCTCTGTTCGTTGACTACTCTTTCCAGACCCAAACTTCTTGGAATCAGTGTTTCCTTTGTGCTTCTTTTCCGACCCTCGTGAGTTATCATCCTCACGCTTTCTCTTACCTTCTTCAGAATTCTTGAGCGATCTTAGCCTGACCGCATCCAAGGTAAGAGACAGAGATAGATCAGCTGCTGATCTAAAAGTAGCAGGTCTAGATGCCTTAACACTGGCCTTAATTTCTAGGGCTAAACCCCCAATGAAGCGAGCAATTCGCTTGGGTTCCGGTGTTACCAGATACGGAACCAGCCTAGACAGGGTATTGAAACTAGTGAGGTAAGCTTGACAATCTAAATTCTTCATCACCAATGATAAGAAATCTGACTCAATCCTTTCAACCTCATGCTGAGGGCAGTAATTCTCTTTAATGAGAGCAACGAACTGATCCCATGACAAATTGTATAGTGGGATTTTTCCTACAGCTTGAATGAGAGACTTCCACCATGCCAGTGCCTCTCCCTTGAATGATTGGGACACATACTTCACTATATCTCTTTCAGCACAACCGCTGATGTCAACTACTGTGTCCATCTCACCTAACCAGGTCATACAATCAATTGCCCCTTTCTCCCAAGTGAAATCCCGGGGTTTGCAGGAAACAAAGTACTTATAGGTACAGGACTTGGTACGCGGTTCATCATCGAGCACTATCCTCTTGGATGGAACACTGTGTTGGTTTGAGGAATGTTGAACATCCTCTTTCTTGGGTTCATCTTTCTTAGAGGGTGGCTTTCTATAAGCCTCTGAATGAGTCTTAGGGACAGAGTTAGTGTGGGGTACCGATGAGGTTCTACTATACGTCCCACTAGATTCATTATACTGTCGCCCCATAGCCTTTGCAACAGCATTATCTATCAATGCTTGCAGTTCCGCACCGGTCACATGTATCTTATTATTTTCATGGTTTTCCACCGGATGACTGTTTACCTCTTCTGACCTAGCCATGTAGCTTTAATTGCTACATAAAATCAAATAAGGACAAGGTTTATATAGAAGCTTATACAGTATTATCGTTCTTTACGATTTATTAACCATGGTCTTTAATAATTGTTTTGGTTAATTTGTTAAGCATGCATATATTCAGGATCTTTATTATAATCCCTAATTATAATTTAATAATAGCACTAAAGCCTAGTCACATGGACGGATTTAATTTATAAACCAGGATTTACAGAATCGAGGTATTAAGGTTTAAATCGAAGTTCATTACCTTTTCTTGATAGGGAGTTGTAGGCCACCACTGTCTTTAGTCCCAAAGGACATTAATTATAGCCCGTAGGCACTTTATCCTTAAGGGATGATTATATAATTAAGGGAAATTGGAATAACCCAATTTAAGAATGACCTATGTGATTTTATCGAATCACATTTTGCCAAGAATGTTAACATGTTTTCAGATGTTAACAAGGATTGGAATCTTTTGAATAGGTTTTACCATCTTGGTCATGTCTGCAACGACATATAGACTAGGTTTTACCTTTAAGATTCTTTTTAATATTTAACGCAGAACAATCCTAAATTGAGATGTTAACAAAGATCTAAATCTAATTGAGGAACTACCATCTTGGCCCTGTCTTAAGATGATACAGGAGCTAGGTCTTGTCCTTTTTAGATTTTTCCATTTTATTATAATGGTAGATCTTATAATAGGAATGTTATTTTAAATCTAACCGTTCCACTAAAATTTAACAAGTACATGGTTGCCCTAAACGGGACTTCTAACTGAAATGACTTACCCATGCAGGGGCTAATCAGAAAAATAACAAAGGAAACAAATAAGGACAAAATAAAACGAATTAGGATTAGTCCTAAGTTCTTGTCTAGACTCGAGAATCGAGGAATGTGCAATTGTGTAACTGAGATTAAACACAAAAGGCTAGTGATTAATTCACTCAGTGTTGGCTCTGATACCAACCTGTCACACCCCGATATTTCCACGTATTACCGGTGGGCCCGGTGGGCAGTATCGTGACGTAGTTGATATCATCATAGTCAAAGAACACAAATTTAAATGCACAGCGGAAGCAAAAGATAGATTCATTTCAATTGAATAAATTTTAATTTTGAGTATCACAAAATAGTTGAAACAGATCCACAGGCGGAACGAAAGCAAAAGGAAATTGTTCAACAGACTTTAACATCTAGAGCTTGCGAGACTTGATTATTGATGCCTGGAGTAGCCAGCCTATTACGTATAGTACATGCACTTAGCCTTTTTGGAAAATACGTCAGTTTACACTGGTAAATACAACTTAACTGACTCATTTTGAAAATAGTTTGAAAATTAATTTGAATGCACTTAGGCAAAAATATCATTTATAACTTGGGACAATTATTTAAAAATAATCTTGTATACAGATTTACTTATTTGTCGTCCGTCAGGGCCGGTTTGTAGGGCCGGACAAGATTAACTGACACGCCACAGGTATAATGCCGACAAGGTTGATTCCTTTAAGTGGATTACCAGTTAATGCGACTGTCAGGTGTACGCCTACACCCCGTGCTTAGGTCATGGCCATTTCTTTGAATGATGCCAAGGATATCCGGGACATGGTCATTTAACCCCCAAAGGCCATACACCAAATAATACAGAATAAAACGAGTTATGAAAATACATTAATCACAATCCGATTTAAATGACTACATACCCGACCAAGCGGTATTATTATAATATCGTATCCCATGCCCGTATAGGAAAAATAAGTTAAGAGTATTTACCTGAGCAAAGTATAAATCAAAAACAGCAAGTGCACGTAGCTTTTACCGGGCTCCTAATCTGGAACGAAGGTTTTTAATAACCTATTAGATTCCTAACGGTCTTTAATTAAGTCTAAACTTAGACCGGTTAGTTTTAAAAGAGGATACGGTCCAAAAACGCATGATTAAGCGAAGACCGGATTAGAATGTGGTTTAGACCCGACAAGCTTGGATACTTGTTTAATATGGGTAAACTAAACACATTCTGGATTTTAAGATGAAAATGATATGGTTTGACCCGTTTCGGCTAATATATGCAAACTAGTTACATAAGTCGATCCGAACGCGAAAAGTGCGTAACAAGTAACCAAGTGAGTCATATACAAGTTTCCTAAGTTAATATGCCTTCAATAATGTTGTGACATCAGTAAGATATTTTCTATTATGCCCAAAACGGATTTAAACTCAAATTACGCCCTGTAGGGGTATGTTGGTCATTTTAAGGGTTATAAAAGAGTTTATATAAAAATCTGAGTTTCAGGTCTGATGTAAACAGTAAAAATACTTAATTTACTAAGTTATATCAGTAGGGTATGCCCTATATGTGAAATTTATCATTTCTAACCATACTATGCACCGAAAGGGCATTTTGGCAATTTCACCTAAGGTTTAAAGGTCAAATTTGGAAATCTGAGTTTAAAACTTTTGCTTACTGTTAAAGTATAAAAATTTACTTAAAACATTAGTAGGTATCAAGTCTTATATATCTAAATGGTTTTAATACATACTATGCGCTTAAAACGCGTAAAAAGGCGATTTTAAGCGATTTTCGGGTTTTATAAGAAAAACTGATATTTTTATTATTCCAGAAGGCTTAAAATATTCTATTTATCATATTGGATCAGTAGAAAAAGGTTTGGTATCAAAAGGATTGGTAAAACTCATTTTATAGCCTAAAAGGGCAAAACCGACAATTACCGGATCAAGCTTAGAACTCTATGTTATGCTTAGCCTAAAAATAAATAAAAATCTCCAAAAATCCCAAAATATTATTTTATATCAGTGGATAAAAAGTTTGGTATTAAAATTTGGGTTTAGATAGGCTATACGCTAATTACGGCGTTTAAGTACTAAAAAGCTTTCTAATTACGCTAATGAGCATAACTCTTAATCTAGACCTCAAACTGATGTCAAATTTTAGGTACAAGTTTATAAATCATTAACTAAGGTTTCTATTCTTTTACATTTTCAAAAATCACGTTTTAAGGTCATATGGGCATAATAGTCAACATTTAGGCATTTAACGGAAATATGCATATGAATCGGGTAACTAATGAACCAAGTTGTGTAATCACAGAGGGTTATACTTATATGAAACCTGGTCCTAATAAGGCTCTAAGACATTTCTAAACTATGCTCTAATGGGTCAGAACTGGAAGTCAAAGCAAAAGTCTACTTTTGAGACTTTCGGTTCCGAACCAAGCTTAAACTGAAAATTGTCGGGTTGAACATGTTTAGACATGTTCTTACATTAATTACCAAGTTATATTAATGATAAAATAGGTTGCATGGCTTCTATATTGCTAATCATGCATTTATTTGAAAATAAGCATTCTGTTGACTTTTTAAGATTAGCTTTGACCCGACAATTGACCTAGTTAGAGTGGGAATCAGATGGTGCCATTTTAAGGGTTTATTGCCCACATAATTACCCACTCATGGGTACTTTCAATTTTAAATTTGACTGGACAAATTAAGATTAATGACGAAGTCAAACCTTAATTACGACGGTTTGACTTTAGGCTAAAAAACTAAGTAAAACTGAATTAAGAAAGGTTAAGGACACTTACAATGGTCCTAAGTATGACTATGGATCCTAAGGAAACTTACTTGTTGACCAGAGAGCTCCAGAAATCTTCAGAAATTGAGTTTTAATGGTTTTCAAAGTGTATGCCAAAGTGTTGCAACAATGGGTTCTTATATAGGACTTTAGATGCAACAAGATCATTCCACAATAGTCTATGGATGTTGCCTGATCATTTACAATTGTCCCTAAGCTTGAAAAACCATCAAACAAGCCCCTAGAATCAAATACAAGGTTTCTAAGTCGGTTTAACTTGCTGAACTCGCACCTGTACATGAAATCTGTCCAGTTCAGGTCGTCGCGTAGCGCGACGACAGATGGGGTTGGTGGTGGCGCTACGCCAGCATGTGGGTAACCAGCCAAACAAGTTTCAAAACTTGGCAGATTTGACCTCTGGACCTTAAATAGTGGTTTTAACTTATTATTTTGCACTTTTAACCCTCCAACTTGATTTCTAAGGACCCTAAGTTATAAACAAACTTGGTTAAGTCCTTGGTTAACTTTGTGATCACCTGAAAAGCCTTAAATTTCAACGTTGACGCTTTTAACCCCTCGTATAGGAATTTCATCATAACTTTCTCATACGATAACGAAACTTTGTGAAATTTTTATCACGTATTCTAGTAAGCATAATTTATCGTTACAAAGCTTCGGGTTTGCTAAAAGGTCACTCAGAGGTATACTTTAAACATGTTGACACATTTAACCCCTGTAGTTTGTAATCTCCCACTTTCTTTCACAATTAGCTTCGTATGATTCATAATTTATTCGTTTAAGGGTATAAACATCATGTAGGGCTATTGTAAAGTATATTTATCCATTGTTGACAGTTTGAACCCTTTTATTCATATATTTTCTCTGTTTGTCAACTTTAGTCCCTCTAAATCAATTCTTTACACGTTTAAAGTCCATGACACGTGTTGATATATTATTGGACATGAATTTTCGAGGTGTTACAATTTTCATTTTCTGTTGTTTGTTGTGTAATTTTCAGCTAAGAACAAAATACATTAATTCTCTAAAAAAAAATTATAATAAAACGCCAATCGGGCAAATGCTTGTGAAACGCCATCATGCTATAAAACGCCCAAACTACCAAACTATAATAAAATTACTTTGGACAAGTATTATTATAATAAAACTAAAAAAAGTATAAAACAGTGTGCAAGAGAATAGAACAAAGTGTCATCTTTATCTAAACACCTTTGAAAATACAAAACGCCATAATTACAGCCATAAAGATCGGACCTGTTATAGCCATAAACAGATGAAGCTGAAATAAAATAGTAACTACAAACAGTAAAATGAAGAGACGGAAACATTATTACTAACATTTTTTTATATTAAAAGCCACTACATGGGAAATTGAATTTATTTATCTTTTCAAAATGTCATAATTACCTGTCACTTTATGGGAGTATATCCTACATGGCGAGGAAAAAAGTTATTATAAAAGTAGAACATGTAAACACAACTTAACATGCCACATATTGTCTAAAATTCCAAACATTCTCCAAAACGTCATACAACTTAAAAAATGATTAAGGTTATTGCATAGAGGTTTGAGAGGTCGGAGAGACGTTTCATCCTAAAGTTCTCTGATAGGAGAAGGGTGAAGGTCAAGACAATCAAGGCCATACTTAGTATGGATGTGGTTTGACCAAAATGCCCTAAGTTAACTGACTTTTTGAATGGAGTTATTGGATTGGATGAAAATGACAAAAAATGACAAAAGTCAGGGATTAAAATGGAAGAAAAAAACTATTTGGACTGAAGTGGTATTTTGGGTTAAAACTCAGGGACTAAAATGGCAATTTACTCTAAAATAAATATAAAACTTAAAAGTTTTTGGATAATCGGCTCGGGTGTCATCTAATCACATACCCGTCCCACCATACCCATGAAATATTTTTTTCCATACCCATACCCGTCCCAATACCTGTCGAATATACCTGTCATGTCAACCAATGGCGGAAACATCGGGGTGAGTCACTGAGCGAAACAGATTGTCCAGGAGAAATCCATAACAACTAAATTACCAGATATTTAACATTATGTCCCATACCATAACATATCAAAATAAAGTAGTTATTACAGACATAGATATCTCAAGACAAATCATAGTTTCGACAACTCATAATTTAATTGTTTTGTTTCTAGACTCTCCTAAGCTCGATTCCACATAGCAAGCATACCACAGCATCCTAAACACCTGTCACATATGTTAAAATAAAATTCAGTACACATAGTGTAAAGGTGAGCATACAAGTTTAATAGTATAATAGATAGCGGAATCGGTTTACGCATAACCAACATGTAACATGTAGCAAAGTGAAGCTAGTAGGTTATCGACAATGAAATATGCACAGACGTGACTACGAGTTGTAGAATGCGCAACACATATCACCACTGTGACACATGAAGTAAAACCATTAACAACCACTGTGTAAACATAACATACAAGCATTCATCAAGTAACACGTATAACATGCAATAATGGTCAGCGTATAAAAGTGTTTGCGTTGTGTGTCTTTTGTGATTTGAATAAGTAACGTATGTAACACCCAAAAGTGCGTAAAGCAAAAATGGTTCGAGTATACTCACAGATCGTGTTAAATGAATAACACCGTCTTGGATTGGATTGAAGGGAGCGCTGGAAAGTTCGCCTGATTACAGAACGATAGCATAAGCGACGAACAGTGCGTTAAACGGTGTCGAGTGGGTACTGAGTGACGAAGGGTCATCCGATCGAATGACAATCCGGATGGATGGTCATCTGGACAGATGGCCATTCTGTCAGATTGTCATTCGTTTGGGATTGATGTGTTTGTGTATGATGTTTTTTTTAAATGTAAAGTTCATACACAACAAGCCAACCCAAAAAACTACAAACAGATTACATATTTACAAAGGAAACCCATTCTTCCTAACTAACCCCTTTATACTTAGATCTATTAGAAAACCAAAGGAAACTTAAAGCCTTAATTTCGCTCAAAATCCTATCAATCCTAACCGGATTATTCGAAAAAACCAACTTGTTCCTAGCACGCCAAAGACTCCAACAAACAACGATAACTATACCGTACACCGCCTCCTTCTTCTTTGTCGATGCTGGGAGAGACTTATGAATACCGAGGAGATCCTTGATCGAGAAAGCATAAATGAGAGGGATCTTGCACCAAGAACTAATGTCGTTCCAAACAACCGAAGACACGGAGCAAGCAATGAGAATATGCTCAGCGGATTCATCTGCAGAACAACAAATAGGGCAGCTCGGCTCTTCAATAAACACATTCCTTTTCCTTAAAGCAAGCTTCGTCGGAATTTTTTCCATTTCCGCTCTCCATATATGAATATTACACTTATCTGGAACCCAATCGCACCAATCTAGCACGAAGTTGTTACCCGGGACCCTGTCCGAACTGATTAGAGACTTGACAGCCTTAACAGAGAACATACCATCGTTTTGAGAAGACCAAATCCATTTGTCTGCGTTATCAGAAAATTGCACCGACAGCAGAAGATCACAGAGCTGCAAAAGAAGCACAGACAGCCCCGAAGCAGCCAAGTCTTCTTTCCAATTCCAAGCGAATTCAACTCCCAATCCGGAAATTATCACGCGCTCAGCAACAGTACACTTCTTTTCAGCCTCTAGACGAAACAGATCGGGAAACTTAACCTTGAGCGGTTCATCGGTTAACCAAGTATCCAACCAAAATGAAATGTTGTTACCGTTCCCAATGACTCCTTTTATATAGTTCTTAATATGTAAGCCACCCACTTTGACGTTAATAAGGACTTTAACAATATTATTCAACACACCGTTCAGCGATTTTTTGATCGGGAAGCCTTCCCACCCAACCCGACTAGTATGAAGCACAACAATAACTTTTTTCCATAGACTGTTATTTTCCGTTTTAAAACACCATCCCCATTTAGTTAGGAGCAAAACATTCACATCAGAAAGTTTATTAAGACCCAAACCTCCCTCTTTTTTAGGACACGAGACCCGTTCCCAATTAACCCAATGCATCTTTTTTTCCTCTAGCGAACCTCCCCATAAAAATTTCTTAATCATAGATTCAAGATCCGAGATGACCTTCTTAGGGGCTTTGTATAACGAGAAATAATAGCACGGTAAGCTTTCCAAAACTGACTTTATGATGACGACCCTTCCACCAATCGAAAGTAGTTGAGATTTCCACCTAGCCAACCGGTTGCGAAAAATATCATAAACAGGTTGCCAGTTGTTGATTCTATTCATGTTCGCCCCAACCGTAAGACCACGGTATTTGAAAGGAAAACAATCCGTTGTAGCATTTTAAAATGAGAGAAGTATCTCTACCTTTCAGGTCGTCCAGTCGGATGGCCGTTCGCTCGGATGGCAATCCGTTCAGCGAGACATTTCAAAGATCCAAGTTCACAGTAGGATGGTCATTCGATCGGATGGTCGTCCGATCGGATGACCATTCGTTTGGATACTGACATGTATTGAAAATTTGTAAAATGTTTAAGTATTTTGAGACCACAAGTCATCCGATCGGATTGTCGTTCAATCGGATGGCAATCCAATCGGACGGCAATTCGTTCAGCGACCTGATCGTTTGAAACTTGCAAAATTTTGTTAAGTCTGAAAAGTTTGCGGTTTTATCGAGACGGCATGACAACGTGTTAAGCAACGGAAACTCCACCAAGTCCGAGTCATCCGATCGGATGGGAATCACCCTGTCCGATCAGTTAACTGTTCTTGACGGTTATTCATGTTCAACCTATTAAGTCGGTTATCTCGTTGATAGGAATTAGTTCTCAGACCGGCACCTCACTAGAGGATGAGTAGAAGGCCTGAATGAGCTCAGATTCTATCGGTTTTTTAGTAGAAAAGTTAAGAATATTGAAGAATAGTGGAAATCAGTTGGAAAATGTTTAGATTATAGCGAAATCAGTGCTTAAACATGTTGAAATCTCTTAGATCTGAGTTGTTCTTGGTGGAAGGAGGTCACACTTTGAAGTTCATGAGAACCCAATATGACATCATCCTAGAACAACCCAAATCGGTAGATTTCATGGTGAAAAGTTAAGATTTGATGGTGAAATTGATGGGAAAGTGTGTGTAGATCAAGAAAGTACAAGATTTAAGGTAGAAACTTACAAGAATCGCGAGAAATCGAGAGAAAGTAGGCTAAAAGCTTGATGGTCGAACGAGAGCTGTAACATCAACAACAGTGATGTGACAGGTGCTATTTATAGGTGAGAGGGTGAGAAAGGCGGTGTAGTGGTGCGATCGGAGGGCAATCCGATCGGATGGCCATCCGATCGGATGGTCCTTCGATCGGATGGTTCAAGTGTGATAGATTTCGATGTTTCGTTTCGTGCGTTGAGCATTGCGATGCGTTTAAGCGAGTGTCGATTAAGCGGTGCGATAGCCTTAAATAATAGTTACACAAATAATATAACTAACATACAACAACATAATTAAACTTGCGTTTCCAGTTCGCGATGAGATTGCGTTGTGATAGAGTTGCGGTTGCATTTTCGATTAATCACCACAAACATAATATAAACATGCACAGGTAACACATAATAGCACACACACGTAAAACAATATTCAGAACCTGCGATTCAAGTTGCGACGCAATTGCGATGAGATTAGCGATAAGCTGCGATTTATTGTATTTACTCTACATAATTAATACAACTAAAGTACATAAACTAAAGTAATCGATTAACAAGTCAAGGAGTCCAATCAATAATTAAGCAAGGAGTGACATATCACATTTAGCAATTTTTCTTCCTTTGACTTTGACTTCAAGACGCGGGTTGTTACATGTCAGGCTCGGGTATTTTTGTCATCTCTATTGGTATGTAATTTTAAGCATTATACCAATTCTCAACAAGATCGACGTGAAGACCAAAACAAGTATATCACTTTAAGATCTCTATAGAAATGATTAACTATAAACAATAAGCCTAGGCAGCATGTGTTAGAAATAACCCGTTGATGTGGCCTCACGGATCATTTGGTAACATTACCAATATGACATAACTAGTCCCCGACAATTACTTGATGGTAGTAATTGTAAATATTGATTAGTTCAAGGGGCAATTATGATTTCCCTTTAGGTACCATTAATAGAGAATACATAGAGTTTTTATAACGGATCACTATTCATGATCATTAATCATTGATCTTTATATATTGAAAGTGGTGATAAAAAACTCAATAAGAACACCAATACTAAAATACTAAGAAATTCTCTCTAAGGTGATCCATCAACCCAAGGTACCATAACGGGAATCATGGCCTTATTTTCGTCTTCAAAGATGACCACTCCCACAAGTAAGTGTCTCTAACTTGGTATCTATATTTACATCATGATTGAATAAACATGATTAGGGTTCTATGTTTTTAACCCATGTTTAAAGATATAATCAACATGTGGTATCAGAGCAATGTTGATTATATTAATTAATCATGTAAATAAATATGTTGTGTTCTCGTTCTATCGATTTCTTTATTTTCGATTTGTAGATCAGTCGATTGAATGGAACTTCAAATATAAAACTGATTTATTTCTTGGATGATTCCAAAAGTTTTGATACACCGATCATGTCACTTCCGTTTTCAAAATACTACGCAAGAGTCATTGCCATAATTTTCCTTTTCTATAATATTATATTCATACATGCTTTTCTATATTAGAATTATCATTATGGAATCACATTAACGGATTGAAATTAATTCTATTAGATTAACTAATTAAGAAAAATTATGCCCATTTAATGGAGAAATGAATTTATTTGCTAGTGGATTATATAATTTTAAAGAAGTGGATAATCTATTGTCACATCTTTTGGTGTATCTAAATTAGATTTTTATGATAACCATCTCATGGATACAAATTGTTATTGTCTTGAAATTGCTGAAATGTTGTTTGTGGTTCAAAATTAATTAGAAGGGAATTCATAAGTCATAAAGATTTAAAATCCCTTTTTATTCCAAATCTAATTATTATGTTGAAATTAGTTTGGTTAATTTTAGTTGGTGCCATGAATGTTTCTTCTGCAATCGATTTGATATATCCATATTTTGAAAACCTTAAGATGTTCTTTATGTTTATCCTCATCGTAACTATATGTCTATTCTCAAATACTTGTTTGAGATTAAGGAGACATGGTAATGAAGATTGGCTATAAATAAATAATCAATATTTTTTTAATCACCTAAATATACGAAATCTCTGGCTATTTTATCAAGTGTGAATCTCATTTCTATAACTAATTCGTAGCCTAAATTTAAAGGTGATTTTACTTCTAAGTGTGATTTTAAGTATGTTTACTTTAACTTTTAAATACTTATTTTATTTGGTTTTGTATGACCATAACTTGCGAATGACCCAACTTTAATTTATGCCATTTTATGTTATTATGTGTATTGTTGGATAATGAACCCAACAACTAATTGCTTAATGACATACATAATAAATTATTAGCCTAATTTACATAAATATTTCATTTCTGGCCCAAAGGTGTTATGTTATATCTATGTGTTTTACCTTATTGTGTATGTATGTTCATCATGATACATGAATTTTGGTCAAAGCCAAAGCGAAGCTAGAGTTCATGTAGAACATTAAGACAGTCTATATTTATGTGTGTTCATAATATGTGAATTTTGGTCAAAGCCAAAGCGAAGCTAGAGTTCATGTAGAACACTAAAGACGGTCTATTATTTATATCATTCATAATGCTGAATTTTGGTCAAAGCCAAAGCGAAGCCAAAATTTAGGTAGAACATTAAGCCGAGGTTTATTATTTTATATCGTTCATAATGCGTGAATTTTGGTCAAAGCCAAAGCGAAGCCAAAATTCAGGCAGAACATTAAGTTGGTTTTATTTATTTATGTTCATAATACATGAAATTTGGTCAAAGCCAAAGCGAAGCCAAAGTTCATGTAGAACAATAAGTCATTCTATTATGTATGTTCATAATGCATAAATTTTGGTCAAAGTCAAAGCGAAGCCAAATTTATTTAGAACGTCAAGACAATTTGTTATTTATGTACGTTCATAATGTCTGAATTTTGGTCAAAGCCAAAGCGAAGCCAAAATTCAGGTAGAACCTTAAATTAGTCTGTTATTTTGGTGTTATAGTAGACTATAACTTCAATATAATAATTTGTGTATGGCTTACTTGATTACCCCATAATGTAAATCACTCCAAGTTTCTTCTTAAGTTTGTATCTCATCTATTTTATCTACTCTATTTTGAAAACCTAAAATGTTTTGCTTACTAAAGAGTTTCTACAAAATTTGATCTTGTTGGATTATTGATTATTTCTTAAGATATGATAATCCTACTGCTCTTTTCTGATAAAAGTATTACAGAAGAAAACCAGAGCATGACTAGTGGGATAAGTCAACCATTATATCTCTTATGATAATCAAGAACTCATTTCATTATTGCTATCATGGGAGCTATTCCAGATTCTACATTTCCCAAGAATAATTTTTTTTCTTTGAAAGAATCGAAATAACTCCTAAAACGCATGCACTACTCTTGTTTTTTACTATAAAGTTAGTGGTATATGTGAATAATTATGATGTACAATACCATGACCCATTACTAAAAGGTTTACACATGGAAATCAGTACACTTTTCCAATGCGTTACATATAACTTTTCCACCAATACCATAAGTTGCCTTAAGAATCAACTATACCACTCAAGAGTACCAAAGGAAAATGAGTGTGTTGATTAGCAACATATGTACAGGAAAAGGAATGCATGAAACTGGAAATTAGATATTGTTCATCTCACCACCACTAAACCTAAAAGGAGGATACTTTTAAGATTCAGAGATAGTGTACAAGTACTACTTCCAGCTATAAGTTTCTTCAAAGGAAAGTCTCACTGCAAATTTTTGTCATTAACTAGGCATGAGCATCGAGACGATCCATAATTCAAGGAGACAGCTGGCTAAGATAAGTAGTTAGATATTTATGATATTTGAGTCTGCTAATGATAATTTTTCAATCAACACATGACAGGTAGACTCTAGTTCTTTGTGTTTCCTTACCAGAAATCAACAAATACCTAAGATGAGAGTTAGTGACAAAATTTATTGTTAAGACTATAAGAATCATAATAAACTGTTTCATAATTGGGCTTCATGATACCTTATATATTCTGTAGATGGTTCAGAATTTAGTATCAATACGAAAGCTACATTGTGACAGTTGAGAGGTTTGCATGGTCACGACAAAGTCACTCTTACCTTAAACTCTCATATTATTTGTCATCACAGTCTGGATGGAAACCTTATAAGATAGAACTAGACGATACTACATTTTTCACAACTTTTGTTATCATGAAAATGAAAATTTAACAAAAGAAAAATGAGATCTACAAACTTCGTTCAGTAAGACCAAATTGCATGCGAAATTTGGACCAGGTTAATGAAGGATGAAATATTATCAAATCTCATTTTTAGTGACTTACGAGCATGTGTTAAAAGCCTTAATATTTAAATGGCTAAGGGAATAAATCAAGTTCCATTAGAAATTATATTTCATTGGAACTTATCCCAAAATGGAATATTCAGACATAAGTCTTTTATCATTTCAAATAATATTTACTTGTGTCTAATATGTCCCTTGTGGATCAAGGTATTAAAGAAATTAATTCATATATACTATGATTCCTTCTAAATATGTCCCTTAAATATTTTATAACATCTGGACATTAAGGAAATCAAGTCTAACATATATGACATGTTCCCACAGCACGTACATCATTGAAACTTATCTTGTAGCATTCCTAGAGATCTAAAAGGTTAGTGGGAGCATTAAGTGTCTTAATCTTAACTTGCGAGAGTTGTAAGAGGTAGGGGAGTGAAAACTTATTGTTACCTCAATTTGTACCTCTTGTACAAGACATTGCTCCTTCACAACTTTTCTATTTAAGAATCTACTGCTACTCTAACAAAAGTTTCATTGTTGCTTAAACATGGGCACACTCAGATTTCTTACCAAAATTATAATCCTCAAACAGAGAAACTACAATGAGTAACATCATTAACTTGTTTCTCTACTAGAATTTATTGGCCTTCTAATGTTGACCATAAGCATGCTAAATTGTTAAAGATTTCTAAGTCAGTGGGAGCAGTAAAAGTCCTTATCAGGATTTGCCAGAAGTGCAAGAGGCGGGGGGAAGAGACTTATTAAATTTTACTCTGACACCTATTGCATACCATACTGCACCAACTCTTACACACTTAGAATTATGAAAGTGATAGCAACTTAGGCAAGAGTTAATCCATAAAACTGAAACTCTTAATACAACCCAATAATCAACTACGGAGGTCATCTAGGTTTAACTTTGATGATTATGTATCCTCCTTGACTAAAGTTGAAATGGATATTAGAAAGTTTACTGATCCTACCTCTTCTAATTAAGTCATTAGCATCAATCAATTTTCTAAATGAAATAAAAATTGTTATTAGCAAATTTGATTTTATGTGTCAAAATAACGTTTGGGATTTGGTTGAATTACCTAAATCCAAATGCAAACTAAAATCAATATTGATTGTTAATGGTTATGCTTAGAAGAGAATTATTTATCAAAGAATCATCTTACCTTTCTTACAAAATGTTTCTTTGAGGATCATTTTTGTTCTAGTGGCTTATAATCATTTAGACCTACATTATATGAACATTAAAACAACTTTCCTTAAGCAAAGACTTACATGTTCATAAAACAACCTGAAAGTTCTAAACTGAAGGTCAAGAACACTTACTTTGTAAGTCAATTAATTCCATGTATGGGTTTAAGGCAAACATCAAAATGTGATGAAATCTTAATGCATTCTTTTCATCAAGAATTAAGTGGATTTATGTGCCTACCTCATGATGAGTGGGAGCAACTAATGTAAACTTATCCTTATATAGATAGCACTTTTTGGATAAGTATATGTTACACAAGTCAAATAATTTCTCACACATTTTTTGATATAATGAATCTCGGTGATACCACTTACGTGAGAGATAACAAAATATACCGAGATAGACCCAACAGGACATTAGTTTCGTCCTATAAGCTTTACTCTAAAGCGGGCTCTTACATGTATACCAAACAATATAGCTCTCCTTTAGAGGATAAAATGATAAATGAGATTGTTTCCTTATGCTTCATTAATTAGAAGCCTTACGAAGGTTCAAGTTTATACTCGTTTAGATATTGCTCACATTGATAAACATTAGACCACTATAGATTATCGTGAAGCATCTTACAATATCTTTACGAAATGAGAAAGACTATAAGAAAAGTTGATTATTCTTACCTTGATTTTGTAATATTCAAAAGAAACTAAAAGTCAATTTGGGGTAATCCTTATGTCTGCGGACAAATTTGTCTCATGGAGGAGTCATAAGAAACTGATAAAACTAAATAAGTTATATTGATATAATATGTTGTTAATTAACAACGTAGTTGTCAATAAATGTTGTTGAAGATTTATTAGTGGACTCATAAACTTGTTAACTCCATATAAATACTATATTGAAGACTTACTGTGAAAAGTCAGCTACCTTATTTCCTCGAGCAGTAACAGTTTGAGAGGTGCTGCATTAAAACTTCGATACAAAATTATTGTTCGTTTATGAACAAGAAGAGGAACCTAAATACTTGTATCAAATACATTTACATTCATGATATGCTTGCGGATCCGATAACTAAGGTCTACACCCAAAGTCTTTTTAAGAGCTCATAACAAAGACGGGTTTTACTAAAGGCCTTACATAAAAGCATATCGTACATATGAATGATTAGTTATTATTTTTCCTCAATTATACAATTTGTTTGTCAATAAATACGTATGTGCACCTAATGACGTATAGACAAGAATTATACAAATTAATTTTAAAGGGCTTACCTCAGTCATTTTGGTCTTAAATTTACGTATGTTTTGATTTGAGGTTGTAACATGATTAATGGGGGTCTTGAGTTGAAAATAACTCAATGACTGTATTTTTCTGTTGCAATTTCAATTTGAAACATTGATTAATGTTTTAACTTGGCCAAACTATTTTATACTTATCACAAATGATCACTCGGTCAAGTGAGAGAATGTTAGAAATAACCCGTTGATGTGGCCTCACGGATCATTTGGTAACATTACCAATATGACATAACTAGTCCCCGACAATTACTTGATGGTAGTAATTATAAATATTGATTAGTTCAAGGGGCAATTATGATTTCCCTTTAGGTACCATTAATAGAGAATACATAGAGTTTTTATAACGGATCACTATTCATGATCATTAATCATTGATCTTTATATATTGAAAGTGGTGATCAAAAACTCAATAAGAACACCAATACTAAAATACTAAGAAATTCTCTCTAAGGTGATCCATCAACCCAAGGTACCATAACGGGAATCATGGCCTTATTTTCGTCTTCAAAGATGACCACTCCCACAAGTAAGTGTCTCTAACTTGGTATCTATATTTACATCATGATTGAATAAACATGATTAGGGTTCTATGTTTTTAACCCATGTTTAAAGATATAATTAACAGCATGGTCCTCTTATTGTCGTCGTAGCAACCATGGTCCATGGCTTCTACACAACCCTTGTGATCATTCATGTCATATTCAACCATTTGCACACTAGCAACTGCTAACAAATACTATCATTTACGTACATATAAAAGACATGTGGTATACTTTTCTAATGTAATTAGTCGTAACTATAAAAGGTATATAATAAGGCGAGTTAGGTTTTAAAAGTCGTAGAATTTAGTATTATTGTTATTATCTAGAAGAATTTGGCTAGACCGTTCATGTTTACAAGTCAAAATTTATTTATAACAATAATGTATGCTTGTCCAAAATAATGTATAAATCGACCAACACTCACATAAGTCCAAGTTTAATTTAATTAGATTTAAGACCATTTATTTTAGTATATGATTTGACTTATAGTTACCCTTCACTATCAATTTATAAACAATCTCATCAGTTTCTGAAGAATACCGATCATTTTTTACAAATATAAAGTTTAGAGAAAGTATAATTAATTTAAGACTTAATTAGTTTGCAATGAAACGTTCAAATATTTAATACATATATTAAAAAAGTGAAACCAAATACACATATTGAAATAGTCAAAACTTTCTTAATCCTTCAAGAAAGGAAGCACAAGACTTTCACATGGTTTTACCTTTGGCTTGGTCCTTCCTTTGAACAAAAATAAAACGTCTTTTTAGGACATTTATATGGTCAATATACAACGACTATAGAGCAAGTCTTTTTTTATTTTTATAAATTCTCACAATAAAACTCTTAGTAAATTATAGTTTAATCTATTGACACTATTTCATCTCTTTAACTTAACAAACTTCTCATTACCTTTTTTTGTTTTTATTTAAAAATATTATATTTTACCGTATTTTTGTACATAACGTTTATGTAAATTCAAATATTTGTTGCGGTATATTCATTTTTATCAAAATTACTTTGAAAATCAGATAAAAATTAACGCATCACAATAGAGTGTTTGAAATTATAAAAACTTATATTTAGAAGTCACAAGAAAAAACAAAAATATATTATAAATTAAAACCTAAAAAGATCATTAAAAACATCATCATCATCATACTCACTAAATCCAATCAATAGCAAATCTAAGGTAAAGTCTGAGGAGGGTAAGATGTAGACATCTGACATGAGCGAGGGTGTGTATATATTTTTAAATACTTTTTACTCGTTTATCAAACTTTAAATTTATAAAACACGATATAACACTATCACTCTCTACAACACGCTTAGGGCAAATGCACCCATTGTTGGCGTAGTATAGTGACGGTAAGATACTGAGGTCGTCCAATGACACAACAACTTTTAATACGAGAATATCATCAACGTCTAAGCTAACCAAATTTTGAGAAAAGATTTTTAATAAGTAAAATAAAGTAATAAAAGAAACAAATAGATAAAATAGAATCACTTGGTTTCGACTCATCTTTTATGTATCATTTGATGATTTCCGCACTTTGAATTTTTTAAGAGATTATCTTGGTTATAGTGGCACGTCCCTCTTTTGGAGGCAACGCTACCCTTGGTCATATTGGTCTGAGTCAGTAGGGATACAGTCCCGCAAGGCCGGAATATTGAAAGATAATTAAGTAAGTTATTAAAGCAAAATGTGGCATGTCCCTCTTTTGAAGGCAACGCTACCCTCGGCCATATTGGTATGAGTCAGCAGGGATACAGTCTCGCAAGGCAGGTTTAAAGTTTTAATAGTAGTTTATTTATAAGGGATTCAAGTTGTTCTTACTTCCTCTGATTCGATGCTATCTGGCTCAAGGGAAGTCCTAATAAGGTTGATTCAAGTCCTCGCAAGATCTATGCACTGAACGAGAAAAGAACTTTACCCAAACCACCATTCCTAACCCCTTCCAAACAGTTAACGTGCTTTATATAGACCGTAAAGACACGAATGATTGAATCAACAAAACTTGAAGAGATGATAGAATAAAGTTCACTTTTAATATAAAAACTAGATATTAAAGTCATTAATACAAACCCAATTAAAAAGTCAACCAAAGCTTGGAAATCAAAAGTAATACATAAATAATTTGTCATCACCAAGTGATGTAAGAGATTAGCCAAGCATGGCCTTTGTTTGAAAAAAACTCTTACGATCAATCTTGGATCCCGAGACTACTACACACTCAAAAGATGGATGAAGGTGGTGGATGATGGTGGTATTGTGGTGGTGGAGTGGTGACGGGTGTGAGAGAAGTGGTTTCTCAAGGGATGGATTGCAATTGAACTAAGCACCCCTATTTGCAATTGAACTAAGCACCCCTATTTATAGTTGTTAGTTTGAAAACCCTAATCTGCTCCTTTGAAGAATCCACCCGAAATTTCAACATAAGTATGAAAATCAAGTATTCTACTCCAATTGTTATTTGCGGGTGGATTCTTCAAAGGAGCAGATTAGGGTTTTCAAACTAACAAAAGGAAAGAAGATTAGAGCGAACTCCGGCAAACCGTCTCGATCACTGTTAGTTATAACACCTTCTGACATCATCTTCTCATCCTACTTAGTAATTTGGAGCGAATTAATTTCAGGGATGTTGTTTTAGATGTAAAGAATTGGGTATAGCGGCGAGGGGCTTTGATTTTCAGAAAAGAAAACCTAATACATATTTGTACGACACGTGTCAAGTACTCAGGGAACATAAATTGAGTAAAAAATCAAGAGTAAGAGCGTGAAATCATGACACATGTACTTATTTTTATTTATAAGTATGAAAACATATTAATTCAACCCGTGTATCACGCGGTAACTAACCTAGTAATAATAATAAAGATAGAAAGTGGGCTGAGGTGGCGCTTTAGGGAGGAGGCACCTTATGGAGTGGAAAAGACCGACTATGTGTCGTGCATTCTACTTTCTTTTCGTTGATGTAAAATTATTGTGTTCGGGTGTATGTGGACCTCATTTGTAAGGGGCTGTTTGATAACTTCTGAATGGTTAAGTGCTAAACCAGTAAGATGTCTGAACCATTAAGTGTTGGTCTGAACCATTAAGAGCCAGTATAATGCTTAACCGTTCAGAGGCAAATGTCTGACCAATTCAGATTAGAGATCTTAACCATTCAGACTTAGTATAATGCTTAACTATTCAGAGGCAAATGTCTGAGCCATTCAGACATTTGTTCGTGAAACAAACAGTCTGAACCATTAAGTGTTGAACCAATAAGAGGTCTGAATCATTAAGAGGCTCAAGCTAAACAAAGAGCCTAAGTTGCATTGGAGTTTTATATCGGTGGTGATCCCACTAATTGGTTTCCTTAATCAAGTGCTCTATTCTTCGATGTACATCATAATTTTTTGTAATTAAAATAAAGAAAGTGCTGTAATCTTCAACCATACTTTGTAAATCAAATTAGTTTTCATCATCTGTAGAAGATCATGATGTCTGTGTAAAGTAAGGGAAGGTGGATGGGTTTGGAATTAGGTTTTTGAAGAAAATGAATTATGTACGCATTTGGGGTTATACACAAAGAAATGACCAAAAGGCCCTTTAAATTATAAGGTAAAAGACAACCTTGTCCCGGCCAACTATCCATTGACTAACACCAAATGTTTACAGGGGTGTTATTCATTCCAATTGACAACCACAGAGACTCGAATGGTCGTTTTTTTTTTTTTTTTTTCAAATAGGGTTTGTATGTGAGAACGGGTGTAAACCACGGGGATGGAAATTATACTTTGCTCTTAATTCTTACAATCATAGTCCTAGCACTTAGCATGGTGTTCAAAACTGGAGATTCATATGAAAAATTTTCAACTAAACTTGCTACAAATCTACTTCAGAAAACCTAATATAGAAGAGCTTAATAAGTAGCATGCAATACTTGTACATTGTTTGTTACAGCTAGAGAAAACTTGGAAAGTTTGTTATGCTTTCCCATTTGGGTACCAGCAAAGCATGAGTGGTTAAAATCAAAACTTTATGTACGAATTTCTGGAAGTTGATCTTCATTATGCATGCCACAATCATGAAAACGCAATTCAATTTCTGCTTATGTCCAGATTGTAGTTTAAACTAATGTTGTCACTAAATAATTAAATAAAAAAACAGCACTGTGCAGAATAGAATGTTTGAGCATATAATATCAAAAAGAAAGAAAACATGTCAGATAAATCTTAAAACAAGAATTTGCTCAACTTCAAGGTAATGAGCTAACACAACACTTTGGTTAAATTAAATCAATCCTTCACCTGACACCAATAAAGGGAAATGGTCAAAATCAAAGATATATAAGTTAAAACTAAAACGTCACAAAATAACAACAATTACCACCTTTTTCAACATCTGTTTCAAAATCATCAGTTTTTAAAAAGGTTTCAAGGTCATCATCATCATACTCAGTAAATCTCACCAATAGCAAAGCTAAGGTAGGGTAAGATGTAGACAGCCTTACCTCTACCCCGTAGGAATAGAGAGGCGGCTTCCAGTGAGACCCCCGACTCGATGGTAGTTTTGCATCAAACCTTGGACATCACTCGGCAATTAAGACAAAGGCCAATTAGTGCATGTACTCTCTTGTCTTTCGGCTATCAACGCCACCACATGATGCATAATTAACCATCCCCCTCTTTTAACATTATTTTCACGAAATTAGTAAAATAACGTTAAAATTAGTGCACTTTCACTTTTGCCCCCTGAGCGCCCACACATATATATATACGTTATATGCACATACCGCAAGCGGGGCGTAAAGGTCAATTAAATAATTATAAGGGCAGTTCAAGAAGCTAAACAAAAGTATTTTTGCTATTCTATGAAGTGGTAAAAGAAGTGCTACTTACGTAGTTCATCGAAGGAAATAATGTTGATGCTTTCTCCTGTTTTGAAGAGGCGGATCTTTCCTGCATATTCCATCATTTTTAGTCATCATGCTTCATTCATCAAAAAGAGTATGATATGTGCGCGTTGGTTGGTTGTGTAACGAGTTTATTGCTTGTGATTTGAGAGTTTGAAGTGTAAGGACTAAGGAGAAAGAGTAGGGGTATACGGGTCATTATATCATTAATTGTATTGGAAGAATTGGACAAAGATCAAAACAGTTGTTTCAGATAACTCATTATCACATGGTCACTTTCAAAACGCACATCCAAACACCGTTTTAATTCCATGTAATGGTATGGTAAAAAAGAGTTTAACAAGCTCACAATTTTTTTAAGAAATGAAACACAAACTACACTTAAGTGACAGATAAGTTATATTTAAGAAATGATTTACTTAGTAAAAAGGGTAAGTACCATCCCGTCGAATGCAGATCTCAGGTATGTTTTTAACTTCACCATTGATACTATCGTTATAAACTCTTGTTTCAATATCACCTTCTACATAAACTGAAGAGCTGCACATCATGACAAAATAAAGATACAAACACACATAATAAAAATAACTATGTAAAAAAAAATTACTTTTTGGTGAGTTGTTGAACGGCATAAGCACCAAGTATTTCATTGTGCACAGCAATTCGGTGCCATTGAGCAGGTTTTGGCAAGTCTTTGGCTCCAATTGTTCGTTGATCAAACATGCCACCCGTCCCAACTGTAAAAATGGTCACAGTTTTACCATTTCTTAGGATCTTTTGCAGAGGTGCTTGCCCCACCTTTCCGCATATAATTGCCTGTAATAAAAATAATCCCATAACTTGACTTGGAATGTGAAACGTAAATATTTTGATGAAAGAGTAAGTACCTACCTACCTTATGCACACCACGGAAGCCCCAACCTTTTCTGGGATCAACCCCTTGCAACTGTAACTCGGGTTTTTCAGGGAGGAAATCATCATCCTCTATGGGAGCAGATGAAGAGTACAGATTCTTCGACCTTCCTACTATGCACATGTATGTGTATTGGTCAAAATCCCATTTTATAAAAACAAAATAAAGAGGGAGAGATACCTAATGAAGGAGTGTGGGAGACCACGCGTAGCGATCTTGTGAGCTTCGTAGCAACTGAACTCATCATATTTAGCACTTCAACTCCTAGCCTAGGTAACAAATTTGAAGTCTAAAATGGGGTAAGGCTCAATCGGGTACAATTGGAATTGGGTTTTTGATCAAACCAGACCCCGGTACTACACGTATAGTGGGGTACCTTGTAGGGCCGAGTATGGTTATAATATAATGCATTTGACCATCGGTACTAGAGGTATAGGTCGGGTCCGGTTTCTACCCGAAAATTGGGTACAACCAATAATGTTTAAAATAAAATGGATATGACTGTTGGAACCAGTTCCTAATGGTAATATAGCCATTTGGAACCGGTTATTTACCATTTTAGCCCTCCTAATTTACAACTTAGTATAAATAGGTGTTGAATGTTTATGTTTGATTACACCACTTCTCTAATTCTCAAACGCTCTCTAAAATTAAAAATGGCTTAAACCTCTCAACCTTTTTTCTATCACCAACGATGGCAAACAATGAAGAAGTTATTTTGGCGCTTGAAATATTAACAATCTTACAATTTGAAGTGTCAGCAGTCGTAGGAAGTTTAGAAAAAGATAAATATTGACACTTTGATCGCTTAGACATGTCCTGATATATTCAACAACAAAAGTTAAAAATCAAAATAAATTCATAAAGGGCCTTGAACAATTATCTGATGAAAATCGTACACATTCATCATTAGTAATCAATAAACAAAGAAACAATTGCAATTTGATTATAAGTATCATGAAATAGTAAAATGTCATGAATAAATCGGATAAGAAAATGTTTATGTTGACATACTCAAAGTAACTGTTTTACTCGTCTAATAGTAAATGACACATTGACCGGTACTTATAATGTTTTATACATGGTTATAATTATTTATACATGATTATAATGTTTTATACATCTACGCTTAGGGTAATGATTACATTAGTATTTTAGATGTTTATTGTTCTTCCTATTAGTGGGGTAGGGGCACTCCACTAGTGATGAAATTCCGTCACTCACAACATCCAATCAAGTTCCGCCACATCATCGAGCTTCGTTCCGTCACTAGTGATGGATTTTAGTGGAAATGCCCATCACTAGTGATGGTTTCTTTTTATTTTAAAATATAAATTAACAATAAAACAAGGGTAAATTACACTTTTCGTCCTTTATGTTTGTATCGGATTGCAACGGATAGTCTTTAACTTCAATAATTACAGTCACAATCCTTTATTTGGAAAACGCATTACACCTTTCGTCCTTTAACACTAACCCAATTAAAATTTTCAATACACTCTAGTCATGTTCATTGCACATGAGGGCAATTCAGTACACTCTAGTCATGTGCATATCCATCTATTTATTAGTCAAGGGCTAAGATTAAATGAGTGAAATTGAAGAAAAAAAGGAGGCACGTGAGTTTGTCTACGGACATTCTAGTCAATCCAATGCAATAGTTTATCTCTCCTCCAATTCCCCCCATTTTCTAAACGTTAATAACCATTCCATACGACATTATTTTTTTTATAAAAATTGCACCAAAAAACGAATGTTTTTTATCTTTAATATGAGTATATTATTGCTATATTTTCAAATTTTTTTTGAAAACCCAGTTGCGTAAAGCGCAATAGACAAGAATCGTTCTGTTACCCTAGTTAGTGGTTTTTGTTATGTAATATCACTATTTTACCATAGAAGTTACTTTCCGTCCTAAGCGGCTGTGCTTATTGTCACATTCCTGTTTTGCTCATGATGTTATGCATGTTACAAAGTGAAATGTAGGTTGCTATCTAGAAAAAAAAAGCTTAGTGAAAATAGCCTTTTAGCAACCTAACTGAACTCAAACGCATGTGAGCTGACTAGTAAAACAGTCACCTACAGTTTCCATCCTAATGTGGTGGATATTGGTCATGTTGCGACGACTGATAGTTGATCCCTGCCTATTTGGACCCGTTACAAGTTAGCAAGTTTCATAAGGGAAAATCATTTTGACCCTTTGTAGATTTTGAGTAGACCAGAATTAACCCGTTCAGATTTTTTACCCAATTCAACCCGTTTCTTGAAGAATGTGTCATGATTGTTGGATGCAGTGTTCATTTTGTTTTTACATACATTGATTCCACCACTAAAAGGATAAATATCAACGAATAATAAGTCTTATCAGAATTCATAACCATGTCACATATCTGATTAACAAATAAGGGTATCATATCTGGAAAGGAAGGAATAATTTAGCTAAGTTTGCTGTTCACTAGATGATAATTTATGTGGATGGTTCTGTGTGTTCTTTGAACTTCAGTTCTACAATCGTCCATGTATTTGTTGCTCTCATTACGTTTTCATTAGTTACTGAAAAAACAATTCCAAGTTGATGTACACAATTTTAGGCACTTGAATCAACCATTCAAAATCCTAATCCTTTTAGCATGAATCAACCAAATATCATCATAAAAACACGTATAGATTAAACCGTGATTTTTACTAACCTGGAAATGAGAATGATAGTGAAAGAGAAAGTGATGAATCTTCCTTCAAAAAGGAAGGAAGTTGCTGTTGCCGTCAGTCAATCCTTAGAGAGAGAGAGAAAAGGGGGAAATGTTTGTTGAAAGAGAAGGATATATATTTTCTGTAAATGATTAGGGAGTGATGCTAGGGTTTTGGCAGCTGGTGTCCACCCTCATGTGCGGCTCCTATGAGAATGATTAGTTGCCGTCGATCTTCACTTGCAGGAGAATGGGGTTCGAGATTCGAGAAGATGATGGTTGCAAGTAGGGGTGTAAAGGAGCCGAGTCGAGCCGAGCCCAAGATCGATCAGGCTCGAGCTCGAGCTCGTTTAACATATGAAAGCTCGAGCTTGAGCTCAGCTCTATTCAAGCTTTATTTCTAAAGCTCGAGCTCGGCTCAAAAGTATTTTTTCAAGCTCGAGCTCGGCTCGGACTCGACTCGTTTAGTATTTATTAATTAATTTTTATTAATTATAATTATTGTTATACATATAGCTTAGTTATTTTTTTATATTATATTAATGGTAAATATTATTATTTAAATATATGTTTAATATATTAATAAAAAAATATATAAAAAGAAAGCTCGTTAAGGCTCGCGAGCCGGCTCGAGCTCGATAAGCGAAGCTTGGGCTCGGGCTCGTTTACTAAACGAGCTTATTTTTAGGCTCGGGCTCGAGCTCGTTTAAGCTCGGCTCGTTCGAGCTTTTTTCGAGCCGACGGCTCATTTACACCCCTAGTTGCAAGAGAATGAGGTTGGAGAAGAGGATGAATTAGGGTTTGAGTTTGGGGGATGATAAGTCTACTTCTTTTATGTGGTCAAAGTGATTAATTAATTTTATAATTTTAATTAATAATGTGTTATAATAAAATTATAATGATTATTTTGCCCCTGAGAAAAAGGACAAAATACCAGAATTTAATATGAGAAATATGAGCTGATTTTATTTTTTGACCAAAATGGCAAAAAAAAATGAAACCACAGGGATCCAGATGCAAAAGGTTTCAAATTTAAATTTGGACTAAAGTGATAAAAGTGACCAAATCTTAGGGACCAAAATGACAATTTACTCTAAAGCAATTAGACGTTTGGATGAAAATCATAAAAAGTCTCAAAAGTGAAGAGCAATATGGTAACAAAAAAAGTTGTTTTGGATGAAACTGTCAAAATGCCCAAACTTCAGGGACGATTTTAGCATATTATATTTGTAAAATTTTATAAATAAAGTATTTTTCTATCATAATTTTTTTTCAGTTATTTCAAAAGTCAGGTATGTTTTTGAGAAAATAACTTCTTTTTGAATTTTCTTTCCCTTTATAAAAAGCAAAACTACGTAATTTTGTCATTTTCGTCCCAACTTTTCATAAAATTGAAACAAGTGAATTTTTTTTTCATAAATCCTGGTTCGAAGCCTGCCTTCATCTTTTATTTTTTAAAGCCGGATTCGTTATCATGTTTGTGTATTTATACGTATTGAGTGACTTAAAACACATGAATTTTTGTATAATTAGTTATGCATGTGCACCACACCCAAAGCTCATGTATTTTATACATATTGAGTGACCTTTACAATGGTTAACATCAATGAAGGGTGCTGTTTAGCGCCCCCTTTAACCAGCCTGAGGCGATGTTTGGATCGTTAACAAAGTGATGTGGCTACAAGCGTGATTCCACACCATCCAGCACAACTATATAAACTTATTATAAAAAGGCAAATTGGAAAATAATAATCTCATCTTTCTGAAATTGGCCGATAATAATCCCAAGTCAGTTATTAGCCAATAATAATCCGACCTCATCCAATTTTTTTTGTAAAATAGTCCGCCGTTAAAATAGCTTAACGGAGTTAAGCTTTTTTCCGAATTACAAACCGATGTTTTAGGGCTTTTGATCAGAACGAGGATACGAATCGATTGATGTAAAACTTACCTCAAAATACTGCCCCCAACCCACGAAAATGGTGCTTCAATTCGGGTGTTTAACTTCCAATTAACAAAATTCAAGCCATTTCGAACACAATTTCGAGGTTATGCGAGGCAAGAAAGGGTTCAACTATCTGTTTCCAGTAGCCATAGTTTTTAGGTTTTAGAGTGAAACTGAATTTGTGAGAGTTGTGGGTAACCTTTTCTTGATTTGTTGTAACATTCCCAAAATTTTCATTTATATAAAATATATAAAAACTTATGAGACATCATGAGTAAGCTAACCAATGGAAAAATAAGGTATTTTTGGGCAAGCGTAGGAACCGTTTAATAACTAATTTATAAAAATATATTATATTTGAACCTACTCCGTTTTTGATGAAACAAGGTTCAAAATGTAGATAAAAATATGCTCGTCCTAATGGCATATTCATTGTTTTATAAAACGTCATATTTTAGAAGTTATCAACGCCAAATAAGTGAAGCTGTTAAATTAATTATAATGATAAAATAATATTAAAATCTTAAACTAATAATTGAAATATAAATTAGTGAACGTGTACATGATAAGAAGAATGACTCATGAGAAGACATTTAATGAATTGTGACTACGTGGACTTGAGGCTTCGCCTCCAAGTCAAAATGCATATAAATAGAAGCAAATTCTGCGATTTCCAACTGCTCACTTCCTGTCGCCTATTGCTATGTCTCTTTATATGTAATATACCTTCTTAGCATTACACCCCTAAGTACTACAAAGCCATGTCTCGTTTTAAGTATTGTAACCCCTGATCACTAATGCCCTGTCCGATTGACGTAGGGCCCCGTAACGTATGTCAAGGCTCTGCCTAAACTCGTTGGGGTTCTGTCTCGTGACGTAGGGATAAAGTAGAATTGGGTCGCTATACTTAATGTGAGAACACTATCTATTTTATTAAATAATCCAGGAGTTGTACCCAAAATATAACAACTTTCCTAAAAACACCCATGACACCCCTACACTTCCTAAAATACATCCCGTATGGGAAAACTAAACCCGAAATATAATATAGCATTGAAAATAATGGGAAACCAGAAAAAGTAAGTTGAGGCGGGCCGCGTAGACCCACCCCAAACTTAACGCGGGCCGTGTAAGAGTGTAACTGGACTCCGCTGAATTCTTTAGTTCATGCGGGCCGCGTAAGGCCACACCCTTAGTTTATGCGGGCCGCGAGGGTCCCAATTGGTGGCGCAGCCCGGTGATGACACGTGTCATCATCGTGGCAAGGCTAGATCATGACCAGGACAAGCTACGCGTTGACCCAGTATTGACGCGGGCCGCGTAAGCCTTGCCTGTTCTTTACGCGGGCCGCGTGGTAACCAGTTTCAGCAACTATATAAGGAACGCATCGGATTTCAATTCAGTTCGTTCATTTCTTTCTTTCTCTCTTAATTTCTGAGTAGTAGAAGTAATACCCGGGTATAATGCCCCCCTAATTAGCGAAGCTCTGCCTCGTTGTAAGTATCATAACCCCTGGATACGTATTAGATACTCTGCCCGATTGATCTGGGGTTCCGTAACGGCTGTCGTGGTTCTGCCCGACGTAGTCGTTGGAATACCGTCTCGGGTAGGGTATTACTAATGTTAAAATGGGTTATTATACTAACGCGTGTGCATTGTTTATTTAATTAGACTATAACCAGGGAATCACAAAGGAAAGCCCTATAATAGCCATGTGAGTTGATCCTTCTTTTTATGAACTCATTTTTGTGAGTTAATCCTCTTTTTATATACTCATTTTTGTGAGTTGATTCGCTTTTTGTAAACCTTTTTGTTTACTGTTCTTACAAAACCTCACTTAATTAAATATATAAAAAGCAGTTATTGAGTATTTGTAAAGAATACAATTATAGTGGGTATGTTGGGGTTTTGTATACAAAATGGGTTACTGGCGTGGTAACATCCCATATGTTGAGTATGACCGTACCACTGATGTTAATTGTGATGTCTTGGATACAAATGTAATTGCGGATGTGCCCTCAATACTGCAAATTGGTTTTAGTTAAACTTGATTAAACTAGGATTCACTCACCAGTATTTCTTGCTGATAAAATGTTTTTAAACACGTGTTTCAGGTAACTTAGTGTGAAGCCAATAAAAGCCAGCTGGAGAGCACTGAAGGCTTGGAAAAGTGGCTATAAAGTTACCTAAAATAAAATAGATGTTTTTATTAATAAAAATAGGATTTATTCCTATGAAAATGTGTGTACTACAAACTTGGGTTTTACCCATGTGTTTAATATTATGAAAATATGGTGGTTTTACTCTGATAAAAATATTTCCTAACTACGGTCCTGATGAAAAATTCCGCTGCCAAATTAGACAAAACACGATACCACCGAAACTGGCTCACGACCGCCCGCTCCCGAGATAGGGGTCGGGGGTTGTGACATTTGTAAAGAGTGTAATGGCAGCCATAGGAATCAGTTAGGGTTGATAGATCAAAAAGCTGCAGCCCAAAAAAAAACGTGAACAGTACTTTCGTGAACAGTGACGGCGGCTAGGGTTTGTATATTAGGGTTAGGATGGACCAGCTCTGATACCAAATCAAAGCGTATATTTGGTTTGTAATTGTAATTGGTTTTTATTGATTATGAATAGAGAATACAAGACCCTATATATAGATAAACTAATTACAGTTTAGTACCCTCAATAATAATAATCTTGTCTATCTAAACAATTTAGTCTAACACTCATCATTAATAAAAAGCTAGATGTTAACTGAAAAATCTGACCAAATTTTGCTTTTGTATGAAAATGACAACAAAATTGAAACCAAAGGGACCCAGATTCAAAAGGTTTGAATTTTGGACTAAAGTGACAAAAGTGACTAAACCTCAGTGACCATTTTGGCAGTTTACTCGAATTTTTATGTTAAACTCCACTTTTTTGTGGTATTCCTCATGTATCATTTTTAGACTAAAGTAATCTAAACTCATGGACCATTTTGACATTTTATTCCTGTCTTTATCAAAACTACGTGTCTATATATATATATTTTTAACGACCAACAAAACAACATAAAATGTTTTTATAAATAAAAAGGGCAATATTTAGAAGAGTCAATTACACAAATGGGTCATGTGTTTTATACCTAGTTTCGCCTTTAGGTACTAACTTTTTTTTAACAGGTTTAGGTTTTATGGTTTCAATTTTTTAACACCTTTGGGTACTAACACCAAAATTATCAATATAACGACTAAAATACCCTTCCATTCTTTTTAATTTTATCAATGTAACACCTTTGGGTACTAACACCTAATTTTATTTAAGTTTAAATCAATTTTACAAAATCATTTTTTTATTTCCATCCTTTTATTATATCTCTTAATTAACACAAAATCTATTTATTTTTTTTATAAGTAAATATTTATATATAATTATTTAAGAAATGATAAATAATTTAGCACGATAAAAGTTGCTCAAAATCCTAAATAATTAAAAATTCAATAGATATAATAATAGTTGGTAATGTGCAAATAAATTATTATTAAGATATTAGGTTAAAACTCCGTGTATTACACTTGTTTAATGTATTAAACTTAGTTTTAATTTTTGTAATTTTAAATATATGGGATTAAATAATATAAAACCAATAACAATAATAATAAAAGACTGTATCTTATCGGAACTAAAGTGCTTCCTAAGCACATAGATATACAAATAAAATAGAAACGTCATGGTTTAATCACACCGTCTCAAAATGTGCCAAGTAATTGATCGTGACAAACAAATCAGATTAGATTATACATTTTTACGATTTTACTAAAAAATATATTAAATTAGTTGTAGTTATTTTTAAACAGTTTTTCTCGATTATGCTACATATCTTGATATATTAATTTAACTAACTTTCAGATATTATATTCGTATGTTTTCAAGATTGCTATGGATTTTAACAGATACTTATTATATCATTTGTTTCATTATTTAATTTATATTTTAAAGAGTTTTTATATATTCATAATATTAATCAGATATTTATCTAGCATTATTTAGTAATATTATTAATAAATAAAAAATGGAGCGTAGTTTTCTGACTTTTTTAATTTATATTTATAAATAAAAAATTAAAAAATAAAAAAATAAATAGATTTTATGTTAATTAAGAGATATAATAAAAAGATGAAAATAAAAAAAATTGATTTTGTAAAATTAATTTAAACTTAAATAAAATTAGGTGTTAGTACCCAAATGTGTTACATTGATAAAATTAAAAAGAATGGAAGGGTATTTTAGTCATTATATTGATAATTTTGGGGTGAGTTATAAACTTATAATGCAAAGGATTTAAAAATAAGAAGGGTAAGAAGCCACCAGAGAGTGAGTGACAAGTGTCCTAGGAGGAATTAAATGGAAAAGGTAATTTTGTCTACAAGAGGAAAGAGAATATGGACATTCAAGTCACATGCTATTTCCCCCCCCCCCCAATTTTTAAAACTCCGTAACTTTTTTATATATCATTTGGTTTTAAAAAAATTATACCATAAAATCGACTGTTTTTTTATCTTTAATATGAGTACCATATTGTTATATTTTTCAAAAAAAAAAAAATAATCAAAAACCCAGTGACATATTACACAATGGACATGATGTAAAACACAATGTAAAGTAGATCAAAAACACAATCAATGACAAACAGATAAAGGCACAATAGACAACATACTAAAACACAATGACCATAACATATAACACAATGACGATAACATATAACACAATAAATATCGGACTAAATAAAAACACAATTGATGACAACAGATAAAAGACACAATTAATGACAGCAGATAAAAGACACAATGTAGAGCAGTGAAAACACAATAGAAAACAAACTAAAAACACAATACACAACAAACTAAAACACAATGAACAAGATAATAAAAAAAAATTGATCAAATTATTAAAACACAATAGAAAACATATTAAACACAATGACCTGAACTAATAACACAATTTATAGAAAACCCAGATATAACACCATCTTCATTGTGTCATATATTGTGTTATAGGTTCTTATAAAAACGCAATGGATAGAACCCAAATTAACATTGTGTTATAGGTTTTGATAATAACACAATGTATAGAAACTCTACTAAAACGTAATGACCAAAACCCAATTAAAAGACACAATGAACTGAACCTTTAACACAATGCGAAAAAACCCAGTAAAAATGAAATTTTTTATTTTATTTTTATATGATAATATGGTACTCATATTAAAGATAAAAAAACGCTCGTTATTATGGTGAAATTTTTTTTAAATGTCGTATGAAAAAGTTATGAACGTTTTAAATCGATGGGGGAATTGACATGTGCCTTGCATGTGGAGAGAGAAAATCCATAAATATAGGATTTCCTTTATGTCCTTCTATTATCTTCTTTTCCCTACAACTAATCTCAACCCTCAAAATCTAAGATCAATGGACTAGAAATCTTCTTACCTTTCTTATTTATTTTATCCTTTGTATTTGATCATAACCCTTGGTGTTAATACCCAAAGGTGTTACAAAATTAAAACCATAAAGCCTAAACCTGTTAAAAAAAAGTTAGTACCTAAAGGCGAAACTAGGTATAAACCACATGACCCATTTGTGTAATTAACTCTATTCAGATAAAAAAGAAACTTAGGATTTAATTTTTTTAATTTAGGATAGGCCGTTAAAAGCATGTCGCACGTCTCTTTTCTTTATTTATTTTAGAACTCGGTTTTTTACTGTATACTTAGAATTTTTTACATATTTTCCTCTTCTCACTGTAAAAGAGGTTACAAACATGGATATAATGAGTAAATATAGCTTCTTCACCGTTATTTTAAGAATATAAATTAAGGTTTTGATAACAAAGTGATGTTTTTATGCAAAATCAAACTTGCCTCCGCTTTCTCGATGCAAATCCTAAACCGAAAGAAGTTAAAAAGCGTCTCAGCGTATATTTACATCTTTTTACAAAATACATCTTCGTACACGGTCATTGTTACTCTACAACATACTACATTTATATACACTACCGAAGGGATCGTAAAGAAACATAACTTACTTCAAAAGAACTTCTTAAAATATACCATCAAATGCTGAGGAGAGAATTGTAATTTCTCTTTCTCCCGTCTTCATACAGTGACTCTTCCTGTGATACGCGCAAAGAGCTGAACCAGCAACTTTCCAGGCAAACCCACATTTTGCAACATCTTTTATGCTTTTCGCATAATCATAAGTAACATGGTAAATCGCGAGCGCTTCATTGTACACATCCTCAATGTTACGCGTGCTATCTTTAAAATCCGAGGCACCGTATAACATCTGGGTCATAATTCGTTAGTATTGCATAAGCTTTTTTGTTTACTTAAAAGTTATACATAAGTAATTATAAGTAGAGAAATGTAAGAATGACAAACACTTGTACATGCTTTAACTGTCTCTGTGTGTGTGCCAGTCCAAATTTATTGTAAACTGTTAGATGAATACATACGTACGTACCTGCTTATACTTTGTGATCACACTGCTTGCAGCATCGTTTTTCGATTGGTCGATGTCTTTCAGTGCATTCGACATCTCCTGTTTATAGGTTCGGTATCTTTCATTCCACGTGTTTAAGCAAGAATGAGGAATACTGACGTTGAATTCTGGCAATTTCCAGATTTCTGCGCAAAATCATGTAAAATGGTATATATTAAAATAATAATGAAAACGAAATCAATCGATCCCGATGAAGAAACCTGAAATATTCAAAACAGGTATTCAGATAGGGAACCAGGTAAGGGATTAGCTTTAAAAGTTTGCATGGGTATTAGCTTTAAAAGTTTGCATTAGGATTAGCACTAATGCCACACCACCGCCAACCACACATGCACGTTGCGTCGTGTTAACTCGCAGAATTTGAACGAAACAAAATGTACTAGTAGAGCAGGCTCACCTTGTACTGGTAACTTCTCGTTTTTACGATTCTGAAATTGATCAAAAATCTTTCCAAGAATAGAAGTGGAATGATATTCTGGTTTTCGACCCATATAATGAGGATAACGTGTGGCTTTTAAATTATTAGGAACTACAACCTGGTTCAAGAAAGAGTGTCAAAGATTAATAATTTAATAACAGTGTGGGTTTTTGACAAAATACTGACCTAACCCGAAATTCATGGGTTTGGGTTTAGTCTAAATGGGTTCAGTCATTTTCGGGTTAAACCTATGAACACATTTAGCTGAAGTGCTAAACATACTGTGTTCAGGGTGACCTAGAGAGCTCGCGATTTGACCCGTTTTTTAAAAAAAAAAATTAAAAATGTGTTTATGTCATAACTTAAACTGACAGATAGCATATGCCAAATGTTGCAGTGTGTAAATGGAAAAAAAAATTAGTCATAATGGTGACTATATGTCAAGAGTTGCTCATTCTTTGTATACCGATGTTTGGAACAAAAAACCAAAAAGGCTATAGGTTGATCCTATGCAGTTAATGCGGTCCAAAATCAAATATCGGTCAAGGGCCGATATTTGAGATATAGGTTATCGCGGTGGGATATCGGTAATTTTAGTTTTAATATTATACAGAATATATATATATATATATATATATATATATATATATATATATATATATATATAGGGTAGGGATCCTAAGAGAAGTCCACCCTATATGAGAAACTTGAGAAGCATTCTGGACCACACATTTTTCTAAGCCTTTCGTAATATACACATATGTATAGTTTAAAATTGACTATATACATATATGTATATTGAGTTATACACATATGTATATAGTCAATTTTAAACTATACATATGTGTATATTACGAAAGGCTTAGAAAAATGTGTGGTCCAGAATGCTTCTCAAGTTTCTCAACTAGCCTATCACTTCTCACATGATCCTAACCCTATATATATATATATATAGGGTTAGGTTCACTGAAAAACCATTAAAAACTGGAAAACCGAGAAAACTACTACCAACCAATCAGACTGATCTATTTTTACTTTTCATTTCCTTTAATTATTAGGTTAGTATTGTAGAAATAAAAATAAAAATTTAAAAATATATGTAGATTGACGAGCTACATATATGTAGCTTGAGAAGGTACACGTCTGATGTATCTACATGTAGTTCACGTGCTACATAAATTAATCTCATCGATCTACATATATTTTTTTTTATTTTCTTTTTTAATATCCACGAATAATAGTAACATATAGAAAAATAGAAAAAAAATTATAAAAAAAATCTTATTCAAAAGTGGTTTTCTCGCAGTTTTCTAATATATTTAAGTTTTCTTATGATATATAGTATTTATAGTAATATCAAAGGTCAAAACTCAAAAACTGATAATCTTTGAAACATGATCTAATCGTAAGCCATGAAATCTTCATCCGAGTCCACATCAACCAAACCATCCAAAATAACGGTCAATATCACCGATAATATCGGAACCGATATTTTGTAGAGGGCCGATAACTGATATCCCATCGATATTAACTGCATAGGGTTTATCACTCGTTGATAACCAAAAAGCCAAACGGAGTAAAATGTAGGTAAAACAACAGAAACAACCTTTTTGCCACTTTTAGCCGCATCAATAGCATCATAGTGTAAGTCGATCAAATGCAACATCTTTTTCTTGATATCACGCTTCTCATCATCATCACCGTCATCATCTTGCAATGTCAGATACTGATCCATAAATGCCATCCAACTTTCAGCTGTAATTCCAACTACACTACTGCATTGGTACAACATGTTAAATCACACATATAAACACTACAAAAGGAAACAAGTGAGAGAATGAATGAATGAATGCACCTGTGTGTTTTCGGTGAAAAAACTAGTCTAATCAACTCCTTCTCCAACTCTTCAAAAGATAAGTCACTCGGTTTCTTACTAGGTGCATTTGGCGTTGAGTAAATACGTGTCCATGGCTCACACGGTTTGAAGTAATATAACAGCTGGCAACAAGAATGTTAAAACCGTAAATTAGTTTCAATCTACGATCAATAATCATTTTCTATAAAATTCTACCTGAGGATTTCTTGAGACGAAATACAGATCCCCGTCAAAATCGCCAGTTGCAATTTCATTTGCGACTGATCTTCTTCCTTTTGTGGAAAAGAATATAGCAAATTTACCGTTTCCAATATAATCTTCTAATTCTTTCACATACCGAGCGTTTAAAACGTGTATATCTCCAAAATGAAGGCCCGGACTCCTGTACACTAGAACCTTGCCTGATATCTGACCATTCTCACTGCATATTTATAACCCGTATGTAACCTATTTATATTTACTCGCAACTTTAGATAGTAAAAGTAATAAAAAGAGTTAGTTTTTACAGGATAACGCAAACTTCATCACTATTCAAGGTTCCAGTAGGATCAGTTGTTCCCATTAAATAAAAGCTCTCGGTAAGTGGGATTTTTCCTTCACCAAGCCTTTTTCTTTCTTGTTTGGCGAGCTGAGATAAGCGGTACTGAAAGAATGGTTCGGTAAGAGGAATGCGGGCCCCGAACATTTCCATGCAAATTCCAGAATCATCTATATTTTGATAAATGTTTGCGACTGCAAAAGAAGCATGGTAATCAATAAGGATCCTTTGAAAAAGAATTAGATAAAGTTTCTTTGGATATAACGGTTGGAATCTTTAGATTTACTTCGAAATGCTGCACGTCGATCAAAGCATACTCTTTGAATATCGTTTAAGGTGTTTGCTAGTAATTCCAAAAAATATTCTTTAGGGACGCCTCCAATGCTTAAAAGTGCTATCAAATACTTTGATAGTTTAGCTTCTTTCGGTTTATGACTGCAAAAACAATGGAGAGTATATGTAAATTATCTTCTCTATTGAACCCATTAACAAAATAAGGCAAGGCGACTAAAATATCATTTTACTCTTCAACGACTTAAAACATGTAATATGATAATTGATAAAAGTGTAGGGGTGTTAATGGGGTGTGTTCACGGCACGAGTTTTTGTAGGTTGACATGAACACATTGGCGAAGCATAGTGAGGGCAGGAGGGGGCGGCCGACCCCCCGAACTCTTCGCTCAGTAGTGGAGTGTATGTAGTTTTCGTACAGAAATTTTTGGGTATATACATTTTCGACCCCCCGTTTTATAGAAATTATTGGGTATATACGTTTTTGACCCCCCGGTCGGAAATCTCAAGCTTCGTCACTGCATGAACATGACCCATTGATCTGATATGAGACGAAAAGAAAAGGAATGATACGAAATGTACCTTACAGAGACTATTTCGAGAGAATTAAATGATTTTTTATCTGACAATCTTGGATCTTTCTTAACCTTAATCATTGATGGTCTGACTTGTATTGTTCTTGGTTTAAGCTAACACAATCATTTAGAGAAAAATACTGAAGAGTTAACCTTAATTAACACAACAACATAAATTGCTTATAATAAAAACGTTAAGTACCTTCTTGTTAACAAGAAGAGTTCCTTTAACGGCAGAACCCTCGTGAAACAAACGACACTGGATCAGCAAAGGCTGCAAAATTTAAAATAAAGTTACAAATCAACAATATAACCAAACACATAGACCATGAAGCACTAATGCCACTTACCGGTTCTCTAACCAACACCTGTCTTCCTCCTAAGCCAGCTGATCCAGTTTCAGTTTGGATAAAGTCAAACTTCAGTCAACAGCAGCAAATTAACCAAGATGTCACTATAGAGTTATTTATGTACAAGTATTGCAAAGGGAAAAGTTGATTTTAAGTTTTTAACCTCGTAATCTTTAGCTTTCGTAAACTTTGCATCAAGAAAGTCGTTTGGGACCAAGACAGCTAGATCTTCAGATATAAATCCGGTTCCGTCTGTATGTATCGATGGTTCTCCATCTTCATCACACACAGTACAGCCGTTTTCATCCTGCAATCATCGTAAAGTTTTGACTTTCCTAGTATGAGGAAACAAGTCAAAAGGCGATAAAGATAGGGTCAGCAAGTTATACAATGCAAGGGATGTCATCAATTTGTTCTACCGACACTGAAGCAAGATCAACTTGGAGCTTCATCGTTGTTGATAGAATAAGAGAAAGCCTGCATTACAGATACAAAGATTACAACTTTGACCCATTTACTTTAATGGGTCGGGTTGGGTTGGGTTGCGTTTTATCTTAAACGGGTCAATGTGTTGAAAGTCAACCAAAGCATATTCGATTTCCTAACCTCGCATTGTACTTGGCGATGTTAGGGACCGTATGTATATGCATGAAGAGACACCGTACGTCATGGGTAGTTTTGTAATTCATTATCAAATTGTCTCTATCATCCCACGGTGCAATCGATTCCCTTTTAACAAAATAACATGTCACAGATGACCCTCGTTTCCTGTCTTCTTTTTCGTAAGTTTTCCTTTCTTTGCCATCATCTTTGAATACTGAGAAATAACACATGCAGAGCTTATTGGTTATATTAACATAATAAAATATAAAAAACGAAAAAAAAAAGTTGTCGAACATAAAGGTGCATTTTAAAATTACCAAAAAAGCGATAATGTCTTAACCCAACATGAATCCCTGATTCTGCAAATGTTTCGTAATTTCTGCAAGTCGTCATGTCTGCAGCCTCTGCAAACTTGACGGTCAATACGTTTTCATCTCCTATCACCCTTTGTAGATGAGTTCTTTTTGTTATAAGATACGGCTAAAATATAATAAGTAAATGAAATCACATAAAACAGTAATAAGATTATTGAACAAATAAGGAAGAAAAAGGTAAACACAAACCTTAAATTGGTAACCTCCATCAGAACTCACGTAACATGTATACGAGTGTGTCTTCCCGGAATCCCAGTCAAGATTCTGCGAAAAATAAACGAATAAAAAGACATCACTATTCAAAGTCATGACATCCACTCAGTCTTCAACCCGTTGTTACAAAAAAAGACCATGTACCGAGGCTCTATCAGACGGTTGGCAGTAACGGCTACCAAATTTGCTCCACATCCGATCCTCAAAATCAAACATTTGCAACGACTTCATCGAGTTTATTTCGTTTGCATCATCAACAGAGACAACATCCTCCAGCTTGTTTCTGCATGAAAATCTTGGCTTCAACACCGAAAATTCAGATATAGTAATAATAGCACAAAATGTGTCCATCAGTAGCCACTAACCTTCCGATGTAACTATATACCATGAATAATTTCCTGAACTCCAGCTCAGCAAGAATCAGTGACTGATCGCTTATTTTATAGTTTGATGCTGGAGGATCAAATGGTGCAGATAGTTTCGTTTGATCGGGTGAACCACAGTAGCTAGTCCTTGGAGAGCCATAGAAGTTTCGGTCCAGGTGATTACCATTTGTGCCCTTTAAACTAGAGGTAGATGAAACACTGTGGCTAACACTTGGTGCGTAAGCAGGCATTGCATCTTTCAAACTAGAACAAGACAAGCCTGAATTCTGTCGTTGAACACGAGTTTCATGGCCGTTGTTTGTAGCACTATAATACTGACATTTCACAGGACTAGCACTCTTACAACAGCAAGGTGATTCAAAAAACTCCTTCAAAGTTGGAGAATCATGTAATGCACTTTCTGTATCATACAAGCAAAAAATGATATAATCGTAAAAACAATAATCTCAAAAAGGAAAACTTAATAGTAACCAAGTTTTCAAGTGTTTCATGCATAGTTGTTAAAAGTCATCGCCTCTTGCGCCTGAGCCTATTTTCCAGGCAAGGCGAGGCAATTGCGCTTTCAGTCGAGGCAATTGCGCTTTAATTCTCCAGGTGATGGTCCATGCGTAGATTTCCAACGAGGTTCCTAGATTTCCGATATTTTCGTCCAAATTCTCTAAATTCCGGCAAAATTCTAGCTAGGTTTCTGCTTTTATCTAAGGCAAACTACTTTTCTACAGCAGTACACTAAATATTTTAGAACTTTTGGTACAAAATATATGATATTAAATGTTATATAATAGCTTTTGTTTATTTTCTTTGAAGAATAATATTATTTTTCTAATACATAATATATTTTTCATTTTTTTCATCATGCGCTTTTCTTTTCTCAGGCCCTCGCTTTTTTTGCGCCTTGCGCCTAGGCCCTAGGCAAGGCCTATGCGCCTTGAGTGCACCTAGCGCCTTTAATAACTATGGTTTCATGAAAATTACTCATTTTTGCTCCTCTAAAGTCACACAATGCTCCAAAGTTTTTTTTTTTTTTAATTACCCAAATAGAATATACATAACATAGTTACAGATTACAATTTAGTAATATATTTTTTTTAAATCTACATGAACCAGGAGGTTGATGCAAAGAAGGAAAATTTCACTAAACAATAACTTAGTTTCATAATTATTCAACTTCAGTAAATTATTAAAACAATAATAACTACAAAGTAACCAAAATTCATTCATCTTCCTTTCACTTAATTAAAAAAAAAAAAGAAAAAAAGAAACCAACCTTTAACATTTATAAAAAAAAAATCACAATTTTAAAACCCTAACACCTAGATTTAGTAAAATACTTTTGGGGGGAAATTTCTCACTCATTACCACAAAATGCAAACTAAACACCAAATTCCCCCAAAAAGTATAAATAATAATAAAAAAGAAAAACCCTAAACTCACATCAAAAAGCCTGCAAACTTTTCAAAGATTAAACAAACAAAACACTAAATCATGACATAGCTTCCATATAAAGCAATTAGAAACATACTCTGAGGACTGGAACAAGCTGTAGATGAAGGCGAAGACGGATAATGCGGCGATAAACGAACACTCTCTGCTTCACCGTTGGAAGCAGAAGGCAGCGTTCCGTACTTATTGACCATCCAAACAATGTAACTACTGATGTTATAAATCGGTTTGGACGTTGAACTAACTCTTCTCAACACGTCAATGGCAGACTCTTCGGTGATCTTCGAAAGAAATCTCCGAGCAGCGGCGTCAGGCGGTGGAAGAAGCTTCTGGAGGCATATCTCGTTGATCATCCGGTCCACCGTAAACGGCAGCGGAACTTCTTGTTCACCGTTCATCGGAAAAGTTAGGGTCGCCGGAGAAGGATGTGTAACTTGTTGTGTGTGAGAGTTACCGTTGTGAATGGGAATTTGTTTTTAATAATTGAATGTTGCCTTTTTCCCAATGAGAAAAAACATCAACTTTATGAGAAGAAAAGGTAGAATTAGAATCTAAAAAACTTACACAACACGATTGTGTCTAATCAGTTTTGTCACCATCTCTAAAATTTTGTCAGTGGATATATTTTAAAAATCAGTTTTTAAATTATACTATAGGCTAAATTACTTTTTGAGTCCATGTGTTTTATAGGTTTTAACTACTTGAGTTTAAAAGCAAAAAGTTTAACGCCCTGAGTCTTTATCAGGGACGGACCTAGTGTATGGTGTGGGTGGGCGGGCGCACCCCTTGAAAATAAAATGTTTTGTGTTATATACGCGTTAAAATCCCGATCGCACCCCATAAAATTTTGCAACCGCACCCCTTGAACTTTAACCCCATGATAAAGAAGACGTGAAATAAGTGGAAAAAAAGGTCACCGGATAAAAAATTGCAGAGCCGGAGGATGTCGGAAGAAGAGAAGTTTTGTTGAAGACGAAGGTATTTAATATTTTATTAATAAAAGTAGGGTATTGGAGTACAGAAGAAGTTGCTGTAGTGTTTTGATTGGTGGATTTTTGAATTTTGGATTTTGCGCACTATTTTATCTTCTCATTCATATTTTACAGTTGATACAATTAAATCCCCTTTCGTTTTTTTGCTTTATATATCCCTCAACTTCAAGGTTAACTTTATTAAATTGATATTGTTTTGTTTTTTCACTTAGATGTTTTGTGAAAAGCTTTTTAAATAAATAACTAGAATTACGACCCGCCGCAATGCGGCGGGATTCTTTAGTTATAACTAAGTCGATTTAGGACGCGCACGTCATGTTAAACCTGTCAAACAGGAAAAAAACAGACGATGTAAAAATGTTCACCCACACACGCACGTTGCGTCGTGTTAACTCGCAAAATTTAGAACGAAACGTAAAAACGTTAAACCAAAGATGCACGTTGCGATGTGTTAAGTCACAAAATAAGCGAAAAGTTTGTGGAAAATGAAAACTATAAAGGACCAAAGTTGAAAGTAAAAAAACTTGTGAGAATAGATTGTAAAGATAAAAGTTTTGTGTTAAAAGTAAAAAAAAAACAAATAGTTTTGGGTTAAAAGTAATTTATGAAATACTTTTGGGGGTGAAAAGTAAAAAAATCAATTTTGTTTTGAAAAAACCCCCAAAGCCAAGGTTACAACAACAATATGCATAACCATTTTTTCTTTGAAAAACCCCCAAAGCCAAGATTACAACACATAAGTAAAAAAATCAAAGTAGTTAAATCGCAAAAGATGGAAACTTTTGAATTAGAAGTGAAAAATCAAATTAATCAAAGGGGTTAAATTGTATAAGATGGAAACTTTTGAATTAGAAGTGAAAAATAAATTTAATCAAAGGGGTTAAATTAACAAAGATTAAAACTATAAACTTAAATTATCAAAGATTAAAACTTTAAGGTTAAAAAAGAAACAATGATTAAAACTTTAAACTTATATTGTCAAAATTAAAAACTTTAAGGTTAAATGAGAAAATATCAATTTTTTTTTGAAAACCACCCAAAGCCAAGGGTACAACTACCCTTAGCCTAAAGTGGTTGCTTTATAATAAGGTTTTAATAGTCATCTAAAGTAACAAATTATGAGAAAGAAGAAAGATTTTTATCTTTGTTTAATCAACAGTAAACCAATTATTTTAGCATTTAGACTACTTAGTATTAATTCAAACAAAACTCATTGCTAGTAATTTAAACAAAACTATTATTTTGTAGTATTTGGACTAGAAAGTGAAGATGTATTTGTTCGTGAATTGAAGATTTTAAATAAAATAAAATTTTAGCCAAGTTATATGTACGGATTTCAGTATTCTTTTTGTTTGTTTAAATGATTAGTTACAGGTAATCAACATTTAATATTAGGGCTTGAATGTTTAAAAATATAACTGAAAGTTATGGGCTATGGTTGAACATAATTGTTTATTCTGTTTAAGTGTTTAGAGTTGTTTTATGAACTTATGGAGCAAATTATATGTGTTAGGAACAATGAGTAAGAATGTAATGAACTTATGGCGTGTTTAGTATTTTTATATGATATTTTGGATATATTTCAAAAAAAAAACCTATAGAGCACAATTTTAAATACGTTTGTAATTTTTAATGCCGTTTGACGTGTTTTTGATGATTTATAAATTTTAGTTTGATGTTCTTTTGTCTTACATGATCCGACCCGACCCGCTATGAACCGATATTTTTATACAGCTAGGGGCCTAAAATCTTTGAAAATCTTCCGCACCCCCAGGAAAAAATTCCTGGGTCCGCCACTGGTCTCTATAAGCATTTTCTTTAACCATCTGAGTCCAATTTAATACCATCCACCTAATCTGTTAACTACAAGGGCAGTTTAATCATTTACACAAAAAGTACAAGTATCTATGCACAAGGTATTCTTTTCAACTTTTTATATATATTTATATACTCACAAAAGATCAAAAAAAAGTTCTGTAGTCTCTCTCTCTCATCCAGCCCTACTTACTGCATCCAGTCCGATGTCTCCTTCAACTCCGGTGAGGCCATACTCGGCCGCCGCCTCGTCCAGATCGGAGTCTCCGGCGTGTTAATATGGAATGGTTTTCCGATTAGATGAGCAAGAAGGGCAGAACCATGAGTCGATTGGAACAGAGGCAAGGATAGGTCTGAGGCAAAACAAGTGAAACCCTCGGTCACATTGGTCACATAAAAGGAGCTCCGATCCGAAATCACCTGACCCGCATTGTTCGCATCTTGTGTCATCCTAGTCTTGTTTCTTGGAATTGGATTTGGAAGCTTGACTCCTCCGTCTAGCTACAACTCTAGGATTTAACGGGTCATGACAATCTAGAAACAAGGATGTGTAATGAGGCAAAAGGAAGGCTGGTGAAGAGGAGGTGGGTGCAAAGTCAAGAAACTGATGTCAAAAGTCAAATGGCTGAAGACAAAGTTTCATGTTATGCACAATTAGGAAGATGTGGTGTTATATATTTGGTTGAATGTTGTTGATTAATGACAGGATAATGAGCACAATCAAGTCAAACGATCCCCGCAAACGCTTAGTGAAGCCAAAAAGAGCAATAATGGAGGTGCAGTGGTGATGGTGGTGGTGGTGGTGCGTTGGTGCGGCTGCAGTGGTGATGTTGCGGCGGTGATGATGGTGGTGGTGGTGTGGTTGAGAGAGAGAGGGATAAGGAAGAGAGTGTGTGACTGTGTGTTCAGTGTGTATAATAATAATAATAATAATAATAATAATAATAATAATAATAATAATAATAATAATAATAATAATAATATAAGGGTATTTTGGTCTTTTAATAAAAAACTAACAGAAAAATCAAACGAAGTTAACAAATTGGACTCAAATGGTTAAAGAAAATGCTTATAGGGACTCAGGGCGTTAAACTTTTTGCTTTTGGACTCAAGTAGTTAAAACCCATAAAACACAGGGACTCAAAAAGTAATTTACCCTATATTATATTATGATATGAGTTCAAAAATATGAGGGTTTTTTTTAAAAGCGTTGGTGAAAAAAAATTTACTATTTTGGTGTTCTTTTAAAACTATTTATCAAAATAGTGTTTTTATTCATTTTATATTTGTCTTTTCTTTTAATCAACATAAAAAAGTTTTTATTTTTTTTTCTCTCCAGTTAATCCACTATTTGCAATTTTATTCTTTTATAAAAGAATAAAAAATGCAAAAGAATAAAATTGTTTCTTTCTTTTTCCTTGTCGACTATTTTTATTTACATATTAACGTCGCCTTTTAAAAAACTTAAACTTCTACAGAACAATAATTCTTTGTTTTCGAGAGTATATTCCTCATTCAGTAAATATAATATTTATACTTACGTCAGGAAATCAAGAAAATCTTGAAAAGATTGTGACAACCCTCACCAAATCAGGTATCCGTACGAATTAATTAATATCTAATTAATGCTTAATTACTGTGCTTGTTTACATTTGCGGTTAAACTGCTACGTGATTTCTGATACATACATATACATGCATCATACTTTATTACTGTCATTACATTATTTACACAGAACTATAGTGACAAACTTGATGCACAAAAGCACAGTAGCACAATGAACGGATAACCCAGTAAACATGCTGACATAGCCAGCACTAGACAGACACTGTCTCTAAGGCCAGTATGAGCCGGGAATAGATCACTACACTGGTAGGGAGTGTAGGGAGGTGAGGATTGTAGAACTGCGTCACTAGGTGATAGTTATAGTGACCGGATGTGCCTAAAACATGCTCTAACTACAAAATTCTACACTTTATTACAAAATTAAGCATTTAAACTAACTAGTAAAGTGCAAAAACATGGGAAAATAATACTAGACACTTTCCAAAGTGTCGGGAATTCATTGTGTCACTAAAAATAATATTAAAGACACTTTAAATGCTTATTTAGCACTATAACGGATCAATATCCAACCAAACAACCGGACTTTACCCGGAACATAAAAATATTGTCAATAACATTGTTTCTCCTTTTCTGAGCTATTTAGGGTCCCCGAACACCCTAACACCCGTTATAATACACTACACACTACTAACTAACTTAAATCTCTAACTAACCTAACTAGTTACTAACTATATCATTCAAATCAAACTAAATACCACCCCCCCTTGACCGATCGGTCCCCCATAGGGGACACACCCCTTATATCTTTGAATATTTTATTTGGCTTGTCAAATATCTTGGTAACATTTTACCTAAGGGTTAATGGTAAGAGTTGGATTATAAGTATCACCATAAGATCAAGCATTCCATTCATTCAAACACTTAACAAAATTGCACACTCTCTCCCTCCCTTCTTGTGTTCGACCGAAAGCTCACACACACCCACCATTACTTTCAAATTTCGATCTTGCTATTCCACAAACATCCTAAGGTGCAAGAGCTCATACAAGGAGACTTGGTGCTTTCGGAATCTCAAGGACCTCACTACGTAGCTTTTATCCACCTTATTTTCGCTTTGATTCTTCCCTAGCCTTGAGCTAGTTGTAAGTGCTTCTAAACACTCTCTTGTTCATGTTTGAAGTGGTTAATAAGAGGTTTAATGGATAAAAATCAAGAACACTTAAGATCAAAACATAAAGTCTTGTAAGAATGCTAAACTTGATGGATAAAGGGTAACTATTAGTGTAAAACTTGTGAATCTTGTTTAGAAATGATTTTTTTATGTTGTTGGTTGCTAGTAGTGGAACGGATCGTCATCTAACCACGTTAGATCATGTTCATAGAACATGAGCTAGCAATATGTTAAGTAGGAAAGATACAATATGACGAACCCTTTTCATATATAAACATGAACTTGTGTAAAAATAGTTTTTCTTGTAAAATGGAGTTCTAAACTAGTAGATCTAAAGATCTACAAGTGGTATTTTCAAAGAACCAAGTGTAAGTTGCAATCATGTTTAAAAGCCGGATCTTTCATGAACTAAAAGCATTTTGTGAACAAACAAGTGTGTAAACACTTGTGTGACAAAAGGATTAAACAAAGAAATATTTTCGTAATTTTTGAATAAGAAGTTGTAAAATTGCATATTCTTTAAAAGTAAAGTTTTCAAGAAACCGATTTTATTTTTAAAGATAGAAAGATCTACTAAAAATGTTGGAAGGTTACTACGTATTTTCACATAACTTACAAGTTCATGTGCTTGCAATTTATACTTGTTTTGACTAGTTTGATGTTTAAACATGGTATATTGATGATTGGAAGTTGTTGATTGAATTTTTAAAAGAAAATGATACGCTAGTAAGCGTGGTCACCTCCAGTTACAGAGGAAACTCTGGCGAAATTTTTCCAGAAAATAAACACTTAGAAATATTTTGTGACAAGTGGTTAAAAATATATTTTTAACTTGTTTTTCCAAGTAAAATTCGCCATGATTTTTATTACTACATTTCCAAGTGTCGGAGGTGGATTTTCATAAATAAAACTTGTTAAATATATATTTAATATATATTTTTCATAGTAACACTTGTGTGATTTTATGATTATTTTGTGAAATAAATATATTATTTTTAGAGTAAAAATAATATAACTTGGAATATCATGAAGTTACGACTTTCAAAATAATACCAACGCCCTCACAAATAAATATTTAAGTTACACCGGTATTGTTACCACACGAATCATGAAATGTAACTTATGTAATTTTAGAAAATACTCATAGATGTGTATTTTGATAAAAGTATTATTTTGGAAATTTAAGGAATAAAATATAATATTTTTGGGAAAAATATGTATATTTTGGAGATAGAATATTTAGACAAATAAATTAAAATATATTTTATTAAGTGACACTTAATAATATATTTTCGAAGTTATAAAAACGCACATGTATTAAAACCTCCATCCTTGGGAAGGAATATAATTAATAGATAATTAAGAAGTGTAAATACGAAATAGTTGCCTAACTATTTCCCAAAAACGTTAAACCTTAAGCCAAGGCACGGCCGTTCGTCTAATAAAGGTTAGTACGTGTAGGTCGTCACGCAGCAGGTTGATTGGGAGATACTATTTCGAGACGCACTTCTGTGAGTTCATGTCCCCCTTTTCTTTTAATTGTTTTCAGTTTTTATACTTCGGGGGTGAAATACATGTTACTATGATTACGAATACTTTTTACATGGTATGGTTAGCGTAAGGAGGGTTACTACTTAGATCATGTGAGTGGGTAGGCGGGAACTGGAGGCCGTTAATCCTCATTGTAGGACCGAGGGTCATTAGCGGTAGATCTATCTGGGTGTAGCGAGCCCAGCCCCAGGCCCAACAGAACGGACCTCGGGGTGACTTTGAGACCGACGCAAAAATGTGCTAGGTTTGAGTCTTCCTACTGCACTTCACACATATCAATGGCCTTGCAAACCATTGGTGATCTCTTTATTTCCTTATTTGCTACATACTAGGGATTTTCTTATTTACAAAGGTTTTACATACTCACGTACACATGAACTCGCTCAACATTTTTGTTGATTTTTCCAACTTACATGTATTTCAGGGAATTAGGGATCTGGCGAGGTATGCTACGTTCTCACGCTGCTTAAGGGAAATGATGTCATCCACGTTTAGGGGTTGTGACTTTTGCCTGGACGAGTCACAAGTCTTAGACGGTGTTTATCTTATGTTTGTGGTGGTGTCTTATGAACAATGTTTTTAGTTTGTTGCGTTGTATTTTCGTTGCATGTGTCGACGTTTGAAAACAATGTTGTGGTATTTTTATTTTAAAACTTGAAGTAATGGATGAACATCATGGTTTTATTTTCATATAGCTTTGTTGTGATTAAGCTATGGTATTAAGAAGTCACACCAAATAAACCCACGCTTCCGCAAAGCCAGGGTGTGACAGCTTGGTATCAGAGATTTGATCATAGCGAACTAGGATTCCTTCTCGAGTCTAGACTATGATCACTAGGGCTCTCACGAAAACATTTTTACATTGCATACATTACGTCCAGATCCCAGGTACAAAACATTTTTACAAACAAAAGTTGAGCATCTTTTTCTTAAAAATTTTTGGTTGGTCGGGAGACCAGGGATTCAGTCGGGGAGACTGAGGGAGTTCAGCTAGGTGGCTGGGGAGGTTCAGCCGGGTGGCTGGGGAGGTTCTGGTCGGGGGACCGGGGAGTTAGTCTGAGAGACTAGGAGGTTCAGTCTTAGAGGCTGGGAGGATAGTCTAAGAGACCAGGAGGATCAGTCTGAGAGACTAGGAGGATCAGTCTGAGAGGCTGGGAGGATAGTCTAGTGGGACTAGGAAGAATTACTTGATTGCTTATTGGTGACTAACATGCTTATTTGATTATATGATTGATTGTTTGTGCATATGTGTGTTTGTGTTACAGACGTCATGCCTTCATCCGATACTGGAGAGTCGGACACTACAGATCCCATGGCCATAGTATCAGACGACATAGTTTCATCAGAGCACGAGGTGTATACTTCAGATACTACCAGCACGGACGATGACGACTTCCAGCCCTTTGCGCTGCCTGATGTCGTAGCAGAGCCTGCTGATTGCCATCTTGTTGGGGATTTTCCACTCGCGGTGATCCCTGCTCCTGTGCCCCTTGCCGCTTACCCTATTGTTGATATGCCCCTCGACGTAGTCTCTGACGACGATGTCGATCTATTTGAGGAGGATCCACTTGAGGGCGAGGCCCATATTGCTGCTGGTGATATCCTACTTCTTGCTGATGCTCCTGCAGAGGAGACACCCGTTCATTCACCTGTTCCAGACTCCTTTGAGTCTGTGGCATCCACACTTTCACACACGCAGGGAGTGCAGCACCATTCGCACGACACAGACCCTGACATGGCGTCATCCGCTGCACCTGCACCTAGCTTTGAGTTTGATCATGATGCTGATGATGATTCAGATCCCGTTTTCCCACCTGATTTTGATCCGGACCATGACATTGAGTTCATACACTTAGACCAGCCCTTGGAGGATCCTGTAGCCCCTGTCGACCCTGTGTTTGCTGATCCAGCTGACTTTGAGATGGAGTTTGTTGATCCGGAGCCTGTTGTGGCCCCTGAGCTGGTAGTTTCTCCTGACCCTGCGTTAGAGCATGACCCTGTTCATGCCGATGCACCTGTTGTTACTCCTTTCGTTGATGATTTACCTGTTGATGATCATCCTGTTGTTGCTCCGCGGTTGGAGGATGATCATGCTGTTGATGCTCATATCGAGGCTCCTCATGTTGCTGACATTCCTGCTGATCTTGTTGTTGCACCTCTTCCTGATCCAGTGCCGGTGATGTTCAACCGAGCACCGTTTGCGACCCATATGGATCCACAATACGCTCACACCCACAATGGGTGGATAGATGATGATGATGATTTCCCACCTTTCGTGGTACATGTTACACCACCTGTAGCCCCTGTTTCAGCCCCTGTCTCAGTTCCTATTGATGTTCCTTTGATTCCCACACATACTACAGATGTTCACCGCACTGACTTACCTATTACATTTCTTCAGGATATACCTCCACCACATCCTGGAGAGGGTTCATCACGTCAGCCATTTGGTCACATACCTTTCGTGTCAGGAGGAGATCAGTTTGTGCCCCAGAGTTCACATCCTACTTTTGTTCCCCCTGTTACACCATCTGCTGTACCATCCTTCGCTCCATCTAGTGAGCCGTTCCTCTGGACTTCGCCACCCATTATGCCGCCATCTGATCCGTATCACCCATATCACATGGGGTATTCTACGGAGGATATTCTCAGATCGTTCATGACACAGCATGAGGCGCTGACTCGTCGCGTGCAGGAGCTGGAGAGAGCTCAGTGACTCCCGTGCCAGTGCCAGACTCCGCCTGCAGTATCACACCCTCCTCGTCCGTTATCCCTCGATTCTGCCGCTCGTTTTTGGACTCCTGAGCAGCAGATAGCTTACTTGATGCGTTCTCATCGCGCTATGGAGGAGGATTGGCTTCATATGCGACGTTTACTTTTTTCTCATTTCCCCCCTCCTCCACCGCCATCAGCTTAGGCCATTTTGTACGACACGGGTAGACTTTTGATGAGGGGACTGCGATTGTGCAGACTATACAACCTTTTTGGAGACCGCATTTTGGATGATATTGATTTTGATGTTTTGTATATTGGATGTTGTTGACACTGACTAGATAGTTTGGACTAGGGTGATGTGGCCCATAGTCATTGATGATGTACGATACAGTCATGTACTTGTAAACCTTACATTGTGGTCTCAATTTATGACAGCGCAATCGCAGTATTCTCATTATATGTGATGTTTGATTGATTGTTTATGTTCTATAACATGAGATGTTATGTGGTTGATTTATCTATAACATGAGATGTTATGTGTTGATATTGTTGTTACATACGTACACTTTACTTACTATGACCTGACCAACGTGAAACATCTTTTAGAAGATGCCTCCAAGACGTCAGACGCATATGCCTACCAACGAGGCAGAACTCCAGCAAATCATTGCTGCCGCCATTGCACAGTATGCAGCCTCACAAGGAGGAACCAGTGGAAGCAATTCGAACAACAACAACGGCAATAACAATCCACCTCATGGTAATGTTAAGTCGTTGGGATATACTACGATACATTTGGATATTTTTAGCACGTTCACTAATACCGTCTGTATATTATAACGTATGTGCAGGGTGCACTTACAAGCAGTTCCTAGACTGCAAGCCTGTGAACTTCGACGGCACCGGAGGTGCTGTTGCTTTTGTAAAATGGGCGGAAAAGACAGAGTCTATTCTCAGAATGAGCAAATGTGCTCCAGACCAACAAGTTACCTACATTTCTGGGCTATTTTTGGATGGAGCCCTATCTTGGTGGATCTTACAAGTGCAAACTCTTGGTGAAGCCGCCGCTTATGCGATGACATGGAATGAGCTGAAGGAGCTCATACAAAGAAAGTACTGCTCACGTGCAGAGATTCAGAAGCTGGAAACGGAATTCTGGCACTTGAAAATGGAAGGTCTGAAAATCGCGGAATATGTTCAGAGATTCCACGACTTGTCTCATGTGGTACCTTATATGGTTACACCGGAATTCAAACGAATCGAGCGTTTTATTTGGGGTTTAGCACCTCAGATCATGAGTATGGTCACTACTTCCAAGCCTGCAACAATCACAGAAGCCATCGATCTGAGAGTAGCTCTTACTGAGGAGGCTATCCGCCTAAACAAGTTTTCAAATGCTGAGCAGAAAAAGAAGGAGACTCACGTAGAGTCATCTAGCGAGAACAAAAGGAAGTTCTCGAACTTCAAACAAGGAACAAGCGGTGTTGGCAAGAAAGGAGAATCAAGCACACTGGTCCAAGCTGCAACCGGTGCTCGGAAGAAGGGAAAAGGTTATATGGGTACCCATCCCAAGTGTAACTCCTGCCAGCGTCATCATTCTGGCCGGTGTGGGCCAAAAGTATGTGAAGCTTATGGAAAGGTTGGCCACTTGAAGGATAATTGCTGGGCTAGTGCTGGCCGGGGAGGCCAAGGAGGTTTTGGTAATCGGAACAATAACCGTGGTGGTAATGGAAACCGACCACAAGGGAATAATGGAGGAAATGGAAACCGGGGAAACGTTGTGAATGAAGCTGGTAGTGGGAATCGAAATAACAATCAAGCTGGGAATGGAGGTGGAAATGGGCGAAGGTTGGGTTGTTTTAACTGTGGTGACGTTGGGAATTTTAAGAGGGATTGCCCAGGATTGAACCAAGCACGAGGAAGAGTGTTTAACATCGAGGCGAGGGAAGCACGCCAGGATCCCCATGTTGTTACTGGTATGTTCCCTATAAACCAACGCTTTGCATCCGTTTTGTTTGATACTGGTGCCGATTATAGCTTCGTATCATTAGAATTTAAGAATATGCTTGGGTTAGCCGCTAGCAAATTAGATATCCCATACTCAATTGAACTGGCGAAGGGAAAGCTAGTTGAAGCAAATGAAGTTGTCAGAGGTTGTGTGATCGAGTTGGGAGAGCGTGAGTTCACTTTAGATCTACTACCAGTCAAGTTGGGAAGCTTCGACGTGGTAGTAGGGATGGATTGGTTATCAAGCAACAACGCTGAGATTGTTTGCCACGAAAAGATCGTTTGCATCCCGACAGAAGATGGAGAAACTATTGTAGTTCATGGAGAAAAGCGCGATACACCTTTAAGAATCATCAGCTGCCTAAAAGCTCGAAAGTGTTTGCAGAAGGGATGTGCTGCCTTCTTGGCGCACATCATGGATACGAAAGCTGCTGAGCCAAAAATCGAAGACATCCCTGTCGTGAGGGAATATCCTGAAGTCTTTCCAGAAGACTTGCCAGGATTGCCACCCCAAAGGCAAGTGGAGTTCCACATCGACTTAGTTCCAGGCGCCGCGCCTGTGGCTAAAGCACCCTACAGACTTGCCCCGTCAGAAATGCAGGAATTGTCGACACAACTTCAAGAGTTGCTAGACAAAGGATTTATCAGACCAAGCTTCTTACCTTGGGGAGCTCCAGTTCTGTTTGTCAAGAAGAAAGACGGTAGTTTTTGAATGTGCATCGACTACCGAGAATTGAACAAGTTAACGATCAACAATAGGTATCCTCTGCCAAGGATTGATGATCTATTCGATCAGCTTCAAGGTTCAAGCTTTTACTCGAAGATCGATTTGCGATCAGGCTACCATCAACTGAGAATACAAGAGGAAAGTATCCCTAAGACCGCTTTTAGAACTCGTTATGGACATTACGAGTTCCTAGTCATGCCGTTTGGGTTAACAAACACACCTGCAGTTTTCATGGATTTGATGAACAGAGTTTGCAAGCCATACCTCGACAAGTTCGTGATTGTGTTCATAGACGACATTCTGATTTACTCGAAGACAAAGAACGAGCACGAACAACATTTAAGAGCTATTTTGAAGTTGCTGAAAAAGGAAAAGTTGTATGCCAACTTCTCAAAGTGCGAATTTTGGTTATGCGAAGTCCAATTTCTTGGACATGTGGTAAATGGAGATGGGATTCATGTGGACCCCACAAAGATCGAAGCGATAAAGAATTGGGAGACGCCAAAGACGCCAACCGAGATTCGACAATTCTTAGGTTTGGCTGGGTACTATCGAAGATTTATTGAGGATTTTTCAAAAATTGCTCAACTATTGACTTACCTCACGCAGAAGGATAAGAAGTTTGATTGGGGAATCAAACAGGAGGAAGCGTTTCAGCTGCTAAAAGACAAGCTTTACAATGCGCCGATTTTATCGCTACCAGAGGGAACAAATGATTTTGTGGTATATTGTGACGCTTCGCGACAAGGATTGGGTTGCGTGTTGATGCAACGCCAAAAAGTTATAGCTTACGCGTCGCGACAACTGAAAGTTCATGAAAAGAACTATACCACACATGATCTGGAGTTAGGCGCAATGGTATTTGCGTTGAAGATTTGGAGACACTATTTGTATGGTACAAAGTGTACAATCTTTACAGATCATAAAAGTCTGCAGCACATATTCGACCAGAAAGAGCTGAATATGAGACAAAGACGTTGGGTCGAATTGTTGAATGACTACGATTGCGAGATCAAGTATCATTTAGGGAAAGCGAATGTGGTCGCCGATGCCCTAAGTCGAAAAGAAAGGATCAAGCCCATGAGGGTTAGGGCTTTGGAGATGATTATTCAGACAAATCTGTCACTGCGCATTCGTGTCGCGCAGAAAGAGGCTCTTAAAGAAAGAAACCTTGAAGAGGAGTATCTCCGTGGGATGGAGAAGCAGTTAATACCAAACGAGGAAGGAACGTTATGCTTCATGAAGAGGATTTGGGTTCCTCTGTTTGGTGGTTTGCGAAAGGTCATTTTTGATGAAGCTCACAAATCACGGTACTCTATCCATCCAGGAGCGGATAAGATGTACCAAGATCTTAAGGATTATTACTGGTGGCCTAGGATGAAAGGCGACGTTGCTGTTTATGTTGGCAAGTGTTTGACGTGCGCCAAGGTTAAAGCTGAATACCAGAAGCCTTCAGGACTTCTGCAACAACCTGAGATTCCCAAGTGGAAATGGGAACAAATTTCAATGGATTTTATAACGAAGTTGCCAAGAACGCCAAGAGGTCATGACACTATTTGGGTAATAGTGGATCGATTAACGAAATCTGCGCACTTCTTACCCATCAGAGAGAAAGATAATACGAGCAAGTTGGCCGAAATTTACATGAGAGAAATCGTTGCACGTCATGGAGTGCCTCTCTCGATCATCTCTGATAGAGACGGAAGGTTTGTGTCAAGGATTTGGCAGTCTTTCCAAGAAGCTTTTGGCTCACAGTTGAATCTGAGCACTACATTTCACCCACAGACCGATGGACAAAGCGAACGGACGATACAGACATTGGAAGATATGCTGAGAGCATGTGTTATGGATTTGGGTGGTAGCTGGGATAAGCATTTACCATTGGTCGAATTTTCGTACAACAATAGCCACCACACCAGTATTGGAGCCGTGCCATTTGAAGCTCTATACGACCACAAGTGCAGATCACCGCTCTGTTGGTCTGATGCAGGTGATAGACAATTGGTTGGTCCTGATGTGGTCCAGGAAACCACAGATAAGATTGCACAGATCCGAGATCGCATCAAGGCGGCTCGTGATCGACAAAAATGCTATGCGGACTGAAGAAGGAAACCTCTAGAGTTTGAGGTAGGTGACATGGTAATGTTAAAGGTATCACCCTGGAAGGGTGTGGCACGCTTCGGGAAGCGTGGAAAGTTGAATCCGCGATATATTGGTCCATTCAAGATTCTGGAAAGAATTGGTTTAGTAGCATACAAGTTGGACTTACCTGCCGAGCTGAATGGTGTTCACGATACATTTCATGTATCAAACTTAAAGAAGAGTCCAACGCAAGAAACTGTTGTCATTCCCGCAGACGAGATTCATATTGATGACACGCTCCATTTTGTCGAAGAACCGGTTGAGGTTACAGATTGGAAGATCAACAAAACCCGCAGGAGCAGTGTCAAACTCGTCAAGGTTCGTTGGAACGCGAGACACGCTCCAGAATACACCTGGGAGCGTGAGGATCGAATGAAAGAGAAGTACCCCAACTTGTTTCCTAAGACCCCTGCAACAAGAAGCAGAGCCTAAAATTTTGAGACGAAATTTTTCTAACGGGGGGAGAATGTGACAACCCTCACCAAATCAGGTATCTGTACGAATTAATTAATATTTAATTAATGCTTAATTACTGTGCTTGGTTACATTTCGGTTAAACTGCTACGTGATTTCTGATACATACATATACATGCATCATACTTTATTACTGTCACTACATTATTTACACAGAACTATAGTGACAAACTTGATGCACAAAAGCATAGTAGCACAATGAACGGATAACCCAGTAAACATGCTGACATAGCCAGCGCTAGACAGACACTGTCTCTAAGGCCAGTATGAGCCGGGAATAGATCACTACACTAGTAGGGAGTGAAGGGAGGTGAGGATTGTAGAACTGCGTCACTAGGTGATAGTTATAGTGACCGGATGTGCCTAAAACATGCTCTAACTACAAAATTCTGCACTTTATTACAAAATTCAGCATTTAAACTAACTAGTAAAATGCAAAAACATGGGAAAATAATACTAGACACTTTCCAAAGTGTCGGGAATTCATTGTGTCACTAAAAATAATATTAAAGACACTTTAAATGCTTATTTAGCACTCTAACGGATCAATATCCAACCAAACAACCGGACTTTACCCGGAACATAAAAATATTGTCAATAACATTGTTTCTCCTTTTCTAAGCTAGTTAGGGTCCCCGAACACCCTAACACCCGTTATAATACACTACATACTACTAACTAACTTAAATCTCTAACTAACCTAACTAGTTACTAACTATCTCATTCAAATCAAACTAAATACCCCCCCCCCTTTGACCGATCGGTACCCCATAGGGGACACACCCCTTATATCTTTGAATATTTTATTTGGCTTGTCTAATATCTTGGTAACATTTTACCTAAGGGTTAATGGTAAGAGTTGGATTATAAGTATCACCATAAGATCAAGCATTCCATTCATTCAAACACTTAACAAAATTGCACTCTCTCTCTCCCTCCCTTCTTGTGTTCGGCCGAAAGCTCACACACACCCACCATCACTTTCAAATTTCGATCTTGCTATTCCACAAACATCCTAAGGTGCAAGAGCTCATACAAGAAGACTCGGTGCTTTCGGAATCTCAAGGACCTCACTACGTAGCTTTTATCCACCTTATTTTCTCTTTGATTCTTCCCTAGCCTTGAGCTAGTTGTAAGTGCTTCTAAACACTCTCTTGTTCATGTTTGAAGTGGTTAATAAGAGGTTTTACGGATAAAAATCAAGAACACTTAAGATCAAAACATAAAGTCTTGTAAGAATGCTAAACTTGATGGATAAAGGGTAACTATTGGTGTAAAACTTGTTAATCTTGTTTAGAAATGATTATTTTATGTTGTTGGTTGCTAGTAGTGGAACGGATCATCATCTAACCACGCTAGATCATGTTCATAGAACATGAACTAGCAATATGTTAAGTAGGAAAGATACAAGATGACGAACCCTTTCATACATAAACATGAACTTGTGTAAAAATAGTTTTTCTTGTAAAATGGAGTTCTAAACTAGTAGATCTAAAGATCTAAAAGTGGTATTTTCAAAGAACCAAGTGTAAGATGCAATCATGTTTAAAAGTCGGATCTTTCATGAACTAAAAGCATTTTGTGAACAAACAAGTGTGTAAACACTTGTGTGACAAAAGGATTAAACAAAGAAATATTTTCGTAATTTTTGACTAAGAAGTTGTAAAATTGCATATTCTTTAAAAGTAAAGTTTTCAAGAAACCGATTTTATTTTTGAAGATAGAAAGATCTACTAAAAATGTTGGAAGGTTACTATGTATTTTCACATAACTTACAAGTTCTTGTGCTTGCAATTTATACTTGTTTTGACTAGTTTGATGTTTGAACATGGTATATTGATGATTGGAAGTTGTTGATTGAATTTTTAAAAGAAAATGATACGCTAGTAAGCGTGGCCACCTCTAGTTACAGAGGAAACTCTGGCGAAATTTTTCCAGAAAATAAACACTTAGAAATATTTTGTGACAAGTGGTTAAAAATATATTTTTAACTTGTTTTTCCAAGTAAAATTCGCCATGATTTTTATTACTACATTTCTAAGTGTCGGAGGTGGATTTTCATAAATAAAACTTGTTAAATATATATTTAATATATATTTTTCATAGTAACACTTGTGTGATTTTATGATTATTTTGTGAAATAAATATATTATTTTTAGAGTAAAAATAATATAACTTGGAATATCATGAAGTTACGACTTTCAAAATAATACCAACGCCCTCACAAATAAATATTTAAGTTACACCGGTATTGTTACCGCACGAATCATGAAATGTAACTTATGTAATTTCGGAAAATACTCATAGATGTGTATTTTGATAAATGTATTATTTTGGAAATTGAATGGAATAAAATATAATATTTTTGGGAAAAATATGTATATTTTGGAGATAGAATATTTAGACAAATGAATTAAAATATATTTTATTAAGTGAGACTTAATAATATATTTTCGACGTTATAAAAACGCACATGTATTAAAACCCCCATCCTTGGGAAGGAATATAATTAATAGATAATTAAGAAGTGTAAATACGAAGTAGTTGCCTGACTATTTCCCAAAAACGTTAAACCTTAAGCCAAGGCAAGACCGTCCGTCTAATAAAGGTTAGTACGTGTAGGTCGTCACGTAGCAGGTTGATTGGGAGATACTATTTCGAGACGCACTTCTGTGAGTTCATGTCCCCCCTTTTCTTTTAATTGTTTTCAGTTTTTATACTTCGGGGGTGAAATACATGTTACTATGATTACGAATACTTTTTACATGGTATGGTTAGCGTAAGGAGGGTTACTACTTAGATCATGTGAGTGGGTAGGCGGGAACTGGAGGCCATTAATCCTCATTGTAGGACCGAGGCTTATTAGCGGTAGATCTATCTGGGTGTAGCGAGCCCAGCCCCAGGCCCAACAGAACGGACCTCGGGGTGACTTTGAGCCCGACGCAAAAATCTGCTAGGTTTGAGTCTTCCTACTGCACTTCACACATATCAATGGCCTTGCAAACCATTGGTTATCTCTTTATTTCCTTATTTGCTACATACCAGGGATTTTCTTATTACAAAGGTTTTACATACTCACGTACACATGAACTCGCTCAACATTTTTGTTGATTTTTCCAACTTACATGTATTTCAGGGAATTAGGGATCTGGCGAGGTATGCTACTTTCTCACGCTGCGTAAGGGAAATGATGTCATCCACGTTTAGGGGTTGTGACTTTTGCCTGGACGAGTCACAAGTCTTAGACGATGTTTATCTTATGTTTGTGGTTGTGTCTTATGAACAGTGGTTTTAGTTTGTTGCGTTGTATTTTCGTTGCATGTGTCGACGTTTGAAAACAATGTTGTGGTATTTTTATTTTAAAACTTGAAGTAATGGATGAACATCATGGTTTTATTTTCATATAGCTTTGTTGTGATTAAGCTATGGTATTAAGAAGTCACACCAAATAAACCCACGCTTCTGCAAAGCCAGGGTGTGACAAAGATATGGTAAAAACTATTAAGTCTCGTTATCAGAGTAAAACCATTAGGTAATCATCTTTTTCTCTTTTTATCATGTCATTAAGTTAATATTAGAAATTAAATTCGTTGTTCATAATAACTAAGTTAATATTAAAAAATAAATTTGTTGTTCATAAGTTCATAACATTAGTTTCACTTCTTGACTTCCTAAAAGTAATACAATTTGTAGTATAAGTTTCACTGCATTTTTTTAGAACAACCATTTTGTTTTTGAAAATGATTTTTCTTGCTATCTCAACCCAAGAACAGGGGCAAAGCTTTTAAAGGGTAAGGGGGTGCACCCGCCCCCACCAATGTTTCAGTTAATATTGTAATTTTTCTGATTTTCCGTCTGAAATTTTTAAATTATATAGGTCTGCCCCCGCCAATTATTTTGCCTAAAAATTTCCTACTCCTACCAAGTTTATTGTCCAAAAAGGTATAATAAGAAAAAATAAAAATACGGACAGTGAATTGATTGAATAGAAAAATAATAAGTTTATTATGTTGATTAAAAGAAAAGGAAAACACAAAATAAATGAAAACACCATTTTGGTAAATAGTTTTGAATGAACACCAAAATGGTAAATACTTTTTCCACCAACACTACTTTGGAAAAAAAAAACTCTAAAAAATAGTTCAATCGGGTGCGGTATTGACCAAACAATTATCTATATCTTAAAATGAAAGGTCGGTGCTTAATGCATGAGCACGACTTTCACCCCTCAACTTTTCCTTTTAGCATCTTTAGTCCCTTTCATTTAGGGCTGTAAACGAGCCGAGTCGAGCCGAGCCGAGCTAGACCTAGCTCGAGCTCGGCTCAAACTCGATTCGAGCTGGCTCGGCTCGAGCTCGAATTTCAAATCGAGCTGAGATTTGAGGCTAGAGCTCGACTCGATTAGAATTCGAGCTAGCTCGGCTCGGCTCGATCTAGCTCGAACTAACAAAAATCCGCAACATTTACTACTTAAAAGCCCTTAAAAATGAATTTCTTCATAAACCAAGGGCCATAATTGCCATTTAATTTAATTATATGACTAAATATGCAAGTGTAAATAATTAATTCACTTTGTACATTGTCTTTACCTTCTTTTATAGGGGAGATACTCACTTAGTTTTTGTTTTCTAAGCGATGTGGGACAAAAAAATGAAGGATGTAAACCTTATCGAGCCAGCTCACGAGCTCACGAGCCGAGCCAGGCCAAGCTCGAGCTCGGCTCGTTTATAAACCGAGTCGAGCCGAGCTGGCTCGTTTACAATCGAGCCAATTTCGAGCCGAGCTTTCTTCGAGCTTTTTTCGAGCGAGCTGCGAGCCACGAGTTTTTTGAACACCCCTACTTTCATTCACATGTCCGTACAGTCTCTTTCGTATTCTTTAGTCTTTATCACCTGCTTTGCTACAGGCTACAAGCAAATGTTCTCCTCCATCTCCGATCTCTTTTCTCTACAAGCAAATCTGAACCAAGTGAATAATTATGCCGATGGTGATTTCGTTGTGTCTATGGAGATTATGAAATTGATTCTGAATTGAGTATTGCGTGAAGTATACCAGTAAGCATCTAGGGTTTTTCTTCCTTTGCTCGATTGTTATCCGCGTTGCTGAGAAGAGATTAAGCAAAGTCCACGTTGCAGACCGCAACCGCCACCGGTCATTCCATCTGACGAGGATCCCGCCATCTCCTTTGTTCGGTTCACCGGCGAGATGTCCAGAAGCCGATCTGCCACTTCTGATTCAAATCAGAGAAGACGAGTATGTCGTGGCAACCAACTTGCTCGCAGCAAAGAGGTCATGTCTTTATATATCATTGATCTTTTGATTGTTCTTGGTAAGTATATGATTGTTCATCTCTAGACACTATGATTCAACTTGATTGAAGTTTACATTTAAACTCAACTTATGTATTAACTGAGTATAAACTAGGGCTAGAAATTTGGGGATTAAATTATTAAGTTATGTTTCATTTTGCCAGTTGTTTGGAAGTGAAGCAAGAATGGCAAGAACTAAACAACCCAAAGTTGCCACTGAAGAAGCTAAGAACTGTTTGAAGACGACGATGAGTTTAGAAAGTTTAAACTCGATGATGGTAATGTGTCGTCATTATCTTGGATAACAAGTTTCCTGTTTTTTACAGGTTCATTGCACTATAAATATATATTTGTTTATAACTCAAATTTAGTTAAAATGAAGTACCTGTTTGATGGTGGTTGTTTTTGAAATCCATTCATCAACTCAACAATTGGAAACCTTATGTTGGAAAACTAATCTTAGTATTTACTTACTATGATGAAGTTGAAACTAGGTTTTAAGTACCTAACATTTTCAATAAGCTGGCATCTTCAGCTGATATAACCTGAGCAAAATCCAAGGCCTCTATAACACTTTAAAAATATTTCGTTTTCTTCTTTTGGCTTTTAGTCTTCATTATCATCATTATTATCGTCATCTTTGCTACCTTTCTCTGTTTTTGCTGCAAGAACTTTGAATTTGTAATAAGATTTGGGTATAGTGGCGTGCTGTTTTTACAAGGTGAAGTTACAACAAGCAAATGCAAGTGACATAGTAACAACCCTTGGCCCTGTCCTTATTTTACACTTTGATGCTACGAAGTTAGAAACCAATTCACACTCAATCTGCCCTTTTCTAAACTTTACCTTAAACGAGATAACTCAACAATGGAAAGACGATTATGATGGTGATAATGATGTGAACAACGATTTTTCTTTGCATTGGAAGAGGGAACTGAAAAGCCGTATAAATGATCATCTTTCATTGTATAAAATCTTATGCACCTTTTGTTTAAAATTTGTTGTTATCACCAGATTAGGAATTTCAATTTTTTCTTCGGTTTCGCGACTATTTACGTGTGGTGATAATCATTATCATCATTGTAGTTTTGTTTGTAGGGGGTGTTTGGATACACATATTCAAGGTGGCAGATGCATTGAAGGAACGGGGGATTGATTTGAGTAGAAATGTAATTGGGGTTCTTAAGAGTGGGGCTGCAATAAATTTCTGGAAGGATTGCTGGATCGGGTCTGACCCACTAGAATTATAATTTCCAGCTTTGTATGAGATAGAAAGTTCTAAAATGTGTTGTATTGCTGAAGGTTGAAATGGATCCTAGATGGAATAACCTGGTCATGGAGTTGGAAAAGGTAGCCAAACATGATAGCAGAATTTAGAGAATTTACCCAAATTGTAATGTTGTGTTAGAAAGTAGTGTTTGGGGTAGGGGAAGATAGGTAGCAATGGGCGATAGATATAACGAGGGGTTCACGATCAAAAGTTTGAAGGGCATAATTCAGGAGTTGTGTTGGGAAGTTCATGCACAGGTCTATGCATGGAATAAGTGGGTTCCAAAAGGAAGTTGATGTGCTCGGGTGGCAAGCGAGATCGGACCTGCTCCCAACACTTGCGACCCTAGCTAAAAGAAAATTATTATTTCCATCAATTTGTGTCTGATATGTGGGGTATATGAAGAAACAACGTAACATGTGTTTGTACCATGTGCGTGGGCGCAATCGGTATGGCAAATTGTTTCATAATGGTGCAAGATACTTGCATTTTTTGCCTTTCATGTGAAAAACTTGCTGGGAATGCATAGATACATTAATGTGTCCACGAAAAGATCAGCCATGCTAAAAATTCGGTCACGATGTGGGTTTTGTGGAAGAACCGGAATGAGCGGGTGTTTAATGAGAGGATGTCGTCATTGCAAAAAATTGTGGAAGAGATCAAAGTCCTTCTATGGATCCGAAACACGTCAAGAATGGTTACTCTAACCTGGGTTGTATGTTGTAACATTGATGCATATAATGATGTACATAGGTGAATGACTTTACCTTTTTGCTTTCCCTGTTTTGAATAAAATACTTTGTTGGCGATTGTATACCCGGATTTTTAATTTATATTTTTATTTTCCATTAACCCTTGTCTAATAGTGATTTATTTTAGTATGTTCATAAGATGAAAAAATAAATTTTATTTTAGTGTATGTATTTGATAATAGTATTTATATTTTGTATGTGGCGAAGTATATACATGTAAGTGTATAAGTATTATAAAGTTATTATTAATTTATGATAAACTTATATTATGTAATGTACGTTTTTAATTTATAATAGTTGTATAAATTAAATATATAATAATTATATTTGTAAAAAAATGTTTTTGGAAACCCCAACGTAAATATTTTAACAAATTAATGGGTATACCCGATACCCACGGGTAAACCCGATACCCGACGGGTAATTACCCGACAAGTACCCGACGGGTATTGGGTCGGGTATGGGACACGATTTTACAAGCGGGTATGGGTACGGGATTACCAATAACTAACCCGAACCCGACCTATTGCCATCCCTATTTGTTGATTGTTGAAAAAAAAATGGGTAATACAGCTTTGTAATTTTTGGTACATTTGCTTATGAACATTTGAGTATTAAACATTAATTAATATATCATATTTGAGAAGTAGTTAATGTTTTTTTTAATAAACAAGTAACTATAAAGCTCTAGCCAACTATATAATGTTGAATTTCAAGCATCACAAACATAAGTTTCTTCCTTATATTTATGTTCGTTTATATATTAGTATGGTTAGCCTTTGTTAGTTCAAGATTGAAAGAAGATGTTAGTAATCAGTTAATCACACTATTTTCTATAATAATGACTTAAAACTAATATCTTACGCTTTTATTTTTATGGACGAGTTGGTATATATTCAAGTTTGTCTACGTTTTAAAGTAATTATTAACCCATTCGACCCCAATTTTTTTAACTTCACAAAAAATGACCTCATTTTTTTTCTAACTTCTCTTTAATATTCAAACTTTTGACATGCAACCCATTCTACCCCTAACTTTGCTATTGTGTCAAAGGTTACCCTATAACTAATATCTTACGTGTTTGTTTTATGGATGTATCGAATAAATTCAAGTTCACCTATACTTTAACGTAACTTTAAACCCACTCTACCCCCAACCTTTGCTATAGTGTTAAAGGTAACCCTTTAACTTTGTAAATTTCACTCACTCACGTTTCTAAAGTTTTGAGGTCAACCTGATACTCATGTGTTACGTTTTTTTTATGGATGTCTCGGTATAAGTTCGAGTTCATCTACGTTTTAACGTAGTTTTTGTTTGAAAATTATTTCAGGTCAATTATAAAACGTTTTATTTTATGTATGTTTGAGCGGGACTATGTTTTGACGTAAATTTATACTTTTTGATCCGACGGTATAAATTTGAGTTATCATACGTTTTACATAGATTTAGTTCGGAAACGAGCCTGGTCGATTATAATCTATACGTCCCATTTCGCGTACAGTGCCGCCGCAACGCGCGGCGGGTACAAAATCTAGTTTCAACTTAAAAAGTAAATTATTCCAAAAGTTAATACAGAAATGATAATTTTTTTATTTCTGATGATGAACTTTGATAGATGTGGGCACTAAGTTAAATTTTGAAGGTAAATTCACTGTTTTGAGCCGATAAAAATCCAAATTTTCGCATTGGCCCGATACTAGTATACTGGTTTAAACCGGTATTACCAATTTACCGGCTATACAACTTTTTTGTCGTTCCCTTAAATTATCGGTATGATTCTTGTCGGCCATGCTTTTGGCATCAAGTATAACCGGTTCACCGGGCAATTTAAACATGTTTTTGAAACCTTAGGGAAGGGTGACTTCCCTTCTTACCATAAGTCTTGTCAATCCTTTGCATCACGTCACTTAGATCATCCACTATCTTAAACTACGCTCTTTAGTAGCTTAATGAAGATCGGGTTCACAATTTGTTTAGAAATTGTGTTATCAGCTTGTGTGTTAAACGAGTTTTGTGTGTTGTTTAAACATTTATTTAATTATAAACGTCCAAATCATTAATAATTCATGTTGTAACATGTTAGTATAATTATGATTACTAACTTTTAGGATTTAGTTTGTGTATCTAGATCAAAAAATAAGAAAAACAATGAACAAGATCATACCGAGAGCGTAGCGTTGTTGTTTTGGCGTCTTAGGTGATATTAGCCGCTCACACGACTTGTGATGCCTTCTTGAACAATTTTAAAGATTCAAAGACATGATTAAGTTAGGTTTAGGGGTGAGCAAAAGGAAAAACCCGACCTGACCCGAGAACCGATCAAACATAAAATACAGAACCGATTCACTACCCTAAATATAAGGTCGGATCCGGTCCTTAGGTCCAAGTCGGGTTTCACCATGAAAAGAACCGAGAACCGACCCGACCCGACCCTATTTTATATGAAAAATTGGAATCGATCTAAATACCTAGGTACTTGGGTTCGGGTCGGGTTGGGTATATTTTTGGTTCGGTTCTCGGTTATTTTCGGTCCGGACCTAAACTTGCTCACCCCTAGTTAGGTTTAAGACCTGAGTTAAAAGAATTTAATGAATACACAATGATTAGATAGAGTTTTACCTTTGTTAGACTTAGAATTCTTGGTTAAAGGATGGTGGGTGATTGGTTGGGTGTGTGTGCCAATTTGTGAGAGAGACTTGGGGAGGGGGGGGGGGAGGGTTGTTGTTGGCATAAGAATGGAGTAGAAAAGGTGAGGGAATGAGGAGGGTGATTAAATTTAATAGGTGGTGAAGTTGGATAGAGATTAAATAGTGTAGTTATGTTATAATTGTGATAATTCAAATTCTATAATATAAGTTTATCACATTAGAATACATACGCCAAAAATTCATGGAATCTAAAATGATGGAACTGATTTTTCAGTTTTGATATAGATTTATATATTTTAAATTGTTTTTAGCGTAGATAAGTATAAGTTAAATTAAATTAATTAGTATGAGCAATGCGAAGTTCTTAGATATTGTAATCTGATCTGACAAACATCAGAGGCTTGCTGCTGAAACTAGTGTTATGGAGATCATGATTGTTCTGTGCCATTCCTTTTGATTTTTGTGAAAAAAAATACATACAAGAACTTTTTGAATTTGATACTTCAAACTCTATAATTCGATACAATGAACAGTTGGTTATCAATTATGTGAGCTGATCTTTTGTATTAAACTGATTGTGCAAATAAATTTAAGGTGACCAAGCTCTGATACCAATTGTTAGGATCTGAATTTTAACTTGTGTGTTTTAGTGTGTGGATAAATGAAGTAATTGATGAAATAAGGGAAGTATAAATAATAATGGAAAGATGAATTGTGTCGGAAATAAATGAACACAAAAGAATGTAAAGCTTATAAAAATTGTTGTCTATTAATAATCAAAATATTACAATTACATTATACAACTCATCCTCAGCCTAATCACTCACTTAGAGTGTCCGTATAAAAAGAATGTGTGTGTGTGATAAAATAGATCTCTAATAGGTGAGATCTATTTATACAAAGTACAAACATCTGTTGGCAATCAGGGTTGACATCACCCTCATAGTGACATCTAACATTCCTAATGGTAAAAGATTCCACAGATGTTTCTGATGGAATGTAACAATTGTACTAATACAACTAACATCTGTTTGGACATACACTGTTACATTAAAAGGACTGTTCTTTAAACCTCTGTTGGCTTGATCCAAACATCTGTTATGGCCAAAACAAATGTTTGGTCTTCTTCATCAGTGTTTTGTCTTCAACAGTGCTTTGGTAATGAAAAGACTTTTCTTATTTTCAACAGTGGTTCATGTCTTCAACAAATCTTTGAAGTCTTCAAACAGATGCTCTGTTAGTGTTTAAGATTCACCATCTTTGGTAGCAGATGCATATCATATCTTGTTTATTTCTTGATCAAGGTAGCTTGTTTTGGCTTTTACAATCATCTGTTCTTTTGTAGGCTAACAATCTCCACCTAGAACAGTTGATGCTAAAACTCAACCTTTATTGGAGCATCTTTTATTTCTTATCAACTTCTCTTTGATTTGTCCTATGAATTGTAACTCAAATAGTAGAGATAAGTTATCATTTGGGTCCCTTTCCAGTTCAAGACTCAGTAGGTCTTGTAGATCTTTACTTTTACGCCTATATACATTTATGTTTTTATTTGTGATGAGTTTGGGGAAACTGGTCTTCCCAAAATTTGACCAAGCAGATCTTTAGGATTTTTATCTGGATGCCCATACATTTGCTCATTTCTGATCCCTTCCTTTCTGAATTCATCTTGATACATCTTCATATCCTCTACAGACATTTCCTTTTGCCTTTTGAGGTAGCTTTTGATACCTGAGGAGATGTTCTTTTGCATATGGAAGTTATGTAGGATCAGCTAATGTTTTGACGGGGAAGTCTACTTGTTTATAATATGGCTTTCTTGGGATTGAGTGATCTTTATATATGAGGATTTCAAGCTTTTTGTAGTTCGCTGTGATTGCAGGCTCGTCCCATTTAGCCATTGATCTCATTGTTCCAAAATATGTTGCAACCATTTCTTCTTTCATCCTCTTCAATTGCAGGGCCTTCTTGTCATTAGACATTTTGCCTGCTTTCTAGATGGGAGGTGTTGGCTTAAGTTCTGGTTTGAGATTCATCTTTTCTATCCTTAGTATTTCATTTAATAAGGCTTTTGTTGACCATTCTGAGAATTGAGCTTTGGTTGCCTTGTATGGTTTGTTCATCATAATGTGGTTTAGATAAACTTCTCTCAATATCCTTTTTAGATCAGGATTAGTGATTGGAGCATGAGATAGATTGTTGTAGACATCTTTTGAATAATCTTCAAGAGTGTTTACCTTTTGGAGTTCTTCAAATAAGATTAGTTGGGCATGTTTGTCTTCCTTTCCTTTGCTTCTATTTGCAACTATTTTCTCTGCTTGTTTTAACTTCAGCTCTAAATATTCTTTGACATTTGTGGGCTTTAGCAAGTTTTGAAGAGAAGAGAAGGTGAAGTTTTGAAGAGAAAGAAAGGTGAGTTGACTTGCATCTGTTGAGGAGTTGAAAGACTATATTTCTTGTGATACAGTTGTCACCTTAAGTGGGTGTGTAGAAGTGATTATGGTAGTTGTGGTTGATAGGATTGATGTTGGTAATGATGTGTGAATGGATTTGGAAATGATGAATTGGTTGGTGGTTGTTGGTAGTGATTCTGATGGGTAAGGCTTGGGGAGTTTCTTCATCATCATCTTGAATAATGAACTTTTATTTTCTTCCCTTGGTGTAAGGTGTTGGTGCTTTGGTTGGTGGTTATGGGATTTGTGTTGGTAATTCTCTTTTGATGAGAAGACCATCAGGGGCCTTTTGGGAAATGGGCTTGACTGGTTCTGGGATAGTTGTAAGTGTTGTTTATTGGATGGAACATTTGTTTGTACTTTTGAAATTCCAACAAATGTTTGGCTTGAAGGAGCATTGGTTTGTATTGTGGCAGTGGTTTGGATGGTTGGAATAGTGGTTGTGGATGGAACAGTGGTTGTATGGACAGAGCTTGTTGTAGATACAGATGTAATAGTACTTTTGACTTGTCTTACATGCTATCTTCCTGTAGGAACCTCTGTTGAAGAACCCAAGTTTTGTTTAAGTCTCTAGCTTTCAATTCTTTCTTGTACTACAAGTGCATCTTTAGCTTCTTTTATATATCTCACCTTCTCCTTTTCTAGGGCATCTTTTTTAGCTTTTTTGGCTGCAGATGTGTTAGGGTTTTTCTGAGCTCTTTTGACTTGAGGAGGAAGTTTTCTCATGCCTTCTACACTCTCCCCCTTTGGCATCATCTTTAGGATACCTGGGTTTTGGAGCATTGTTTATTGATTGAAGAAGGTGATCTTTGATGGCTTTGATTTCTGCTTGTGTATATTTCTACCTTGCATCAACCATATTCATGATCAACCCCATGTGCATATTGTGAGTGGCGTCAGCAAATTGCTTTTGAAGTTGGAGATACATCTGTGCATGGATCCATATTTCTTTTACAATTTATGTAGTTGTTGGTGGATGTCACACCCCGACCACGTAAAATAACAAAACGTGGTGGAAACATCGGGGAGTGTTGTAATAGAATCATTGTTTCACAACCATGGATTAAACAATTTCGTTTTATTGAATTAAATGTGTTACATTACATTGGAATTTGAAACAAAACATACACAAATAGTCTTTCATTGTTATTAAGTCACTAAGGCCTCGTCCATTCCTATGTGAGCGTACACAAATATCATCATCAACTATGGTACCTGAAACACATGTGAAAATACGTCAGCATAAAAATGCCGGCGAGTACATAGGTTTTATGTGAGTGTCAGATTCATGGCTCGTTTTACATGTTGCAATACTTATTTAAAAACCTTGTTTTGAAAAGTATGGTATTGCGACATAATTAACCAACTCAAATCAAATTGGATATGATTTATAAAATCTCGTAGCCATGATTCTTAACTCCGAAACATTTGTTTTATGAAATCAAATTGTAAAACATATAGTAGAAACTCGTTAACAAAACTCGTATGGTTTATATTATTCAGAAAACATCATTGTGTGACATTGTTTCAAAATCGTTTACCCAAGTGATCTAGATAACGCAACGATATATAATGTGTAAAAAGCACTTATATATAGGAAGTACCAGTGGCGTATCCAGCATGCTTTTAACACATTACACCCGCCCCGTTACCTAATCACTTCCCTAACCCAATGGTTCAGACAGTTACAAATGGTTCACATATGTCAAATGGTTACAAATGGTTCATATCAATCAAATGATTACAAATGGTTCACATACATCCAACGATTACAAATGGTTCTCATACATCCCATGATTACAAATGGTTCCCATACATCGAATGGTTACAAATGGTTCACATCATTGAGTGGTTACAAATGGTTCTCATAAATCAGAGGTTACAAATGGTTCAAACAGTTCAAAATGTAAAACAATGGGCTAGCATGTTAAGTGAACATACATAGCAAAACATAATGAAATCATGTACTAATAGTGTACTAATGAACATAGCAAGTATAAGATATGAAAACATGGAAAGCATGAAAGTAACAAGTAGGCACATGTGTTTCACCCCAAAACGTTTGAAAAACAGTAAAAGAGGGGAGTATGTACTCACTTGAGGGTGCTTAGAAGTCTTGAACAACAACCAAGCAAAGCTAGAGAGATCACAGAATCAAACGACACCTAATATAGGTAACTATGTTAATAAACGGACCTAATCGGAGGATCGGGTAGCATGAGGGTTCGTAAACCAAATGAGTGTAAGAACTCATGCAATATGGTTTAACAAACCCTACATACTAAAATGAAACCTATGCTAAGTGCTTACGACCCATTACGACTCGTTAAGATAGCTTACGCTACTTTAACGCGTCGTTCGCGTAAAACGCGTTCGGAACGCCTAACTAGTCCTATGACAAGTATTTTATGCCTTAACATGTCTAATAATGTTACCTAATCAGTTTAGATGTCAAAATTTAGGTTACATATGCTTAAAATGAATTTATGCGCAAAAAGGGCATTTTGGTAATTTTCCTAAGGCATATAAATTACCTATCATACCACTAACTAAACGAAGTGATCATAAGGTATAACCTCGGAAGGTTATTCCCTATACAACTATGGTCACTAAACATGTTTGGTTGGATCCTAATGATCGACCAAACGGGTCTAGTTTGAAAGTCTATGCGGTTGTTTAGACCGCTTGACTTACGACTCTACATAAGCACTAAACCTAAAGTGACGAGCTAAACATGTTAAAACATGTTTAACGAAGTTAGAAAATAGGTTTGGTATCAAAACAAACGGTTTTGATACCTAAAAGTAGTTTGGTTATAAAATACGTAAGAATACGCATTTTGGCCGAAACTACGACTCGCCACTATGCCTAGATAACGTGGTAATCAGTAGGTATAGTCATAAGAGACTAAAACCATCGTGATTACGCTCACGTTATGAAGTTCAAACGAACTTCGTATTGACCATAAACTGGTCAATGCAGAAAGTCAAACAAAGTTTGACTTTCACGCTAAAAATGCATAAAAGAACGAAAGAGGACTTACAAAAGGTCCAAGGAGGTTTGATCCAATTTATTCTCAGGTATGAAGTGCAAGAATTCAACTTAGAGAATGAAAATCAGACCAAATGTGAGTTTGAGAGCAAAGGGGGTGGGGTTTATATAGTTTTTGCACAACCGTTACGATCGTTCATCGTAAAACGAGCTTCGATCTCATCCGTACACATGTGCCCATGGTTTTGTGAAACCATGGGAGCCCCTGGTTTCATTAAAACCATGTGCAAATGAGGGGAACAGCTGGAACAAGCTGGAATTTAGATTTTTCATTTTGGTCCCTTCCTAAGATAACTATGGCAGAATATCAATTTTGGTCCCTGAATGTGCAAAACATGGTTTTGATGCATTTTTGACACGTTTAAGCCCCGTTAATCCCATTTCAAGGCTCTAAAATGAATTTAAAGTATAGGGAACATGAAACATGCTCAAAAATATCTCGGATGTCGGTTCGTTTGGTCGTACGGTTGCGTTGTTCGGTTAATTACGATGAAACACGAACGAATGCGAAAAACGATCCAAATTACGCGACGAATGGAATTTTATCATGCCAATCACTAAAATAAAATATTTTAATGATTACATAGAGTTTTAGATGTCTGAATGTATTCAGAACGTAAGATATGCGCGAAAATGCAAACTTATGCACTTTTTAACGCTTTTAGTCCCTGAATGACCAAAAAGTTTATTTTAGCACACCGAACCCCTCAAACCCTATATCTAAGATATGTAAAGGATATTTAGGGTATGTTTAACTTATGGTCATGTTCCGGAATGTTCGTTACAGTACAAATCGGCATACTTTCGCAGTTTGTCGAAATTAGTCCCTGTAAGCGAATAAACTTGATTTCGCCACACCAAACCCTCCAAAACTTATTTCTAAGTTATGTAAAGGTTATTTAAGGTATGTTAAGCCTATTTCACTATTCCGGAGTGTTTATTGCATTAAATTGGTTATATTTGCGCATCAGTGCGCGTATAACCTTCCAGAAAGCGATTTAAAGCTTGAAATCGAACAAGAATTGATATGTGCAAAAGATACACATATTTATACAAATCCCAAGTATGAAATACAATATTTCATTGGTTTGGTATTTATTTGATGGTCACAGAGGCACAGGTGTCACAGTCTCCCCTACTTTAGGAAATTTCGTCCCGAAATTTATTCGTAGGAGTCTGTCTGTGACGCTGTGTTAAATATTTGTCTTGCATGGAACTAGGGTGTTTATCTATTTGCATAGAATAACCCATCAAAGATATGCAAGGCATAATCCTGTTATTTCTCTCAACGGACATTCTTCAGAAACGAAAATGAACAGAATGAGTCATTTTCCTCAATGGGTATTCTTCAGAAATGGAAACGAAGGAAGAAAAATCAAGGATATTCTTTTCCTCAATGGATATTCTTCAGAAACGAAAATGAACGGAATGAGTCATTTTCCTCAATGGGTATTCTTCAGAAATGGAAATGAAGGATTAAACAAAAGGATATTCATTTCCCTCGATGGGTATTCTTCAGAAACGAAAATGCACGGAATGAGTCATTTTCCTCAATGGGTATTCTTCAGAAACGGAAATGAAGGAATAAAAAAAGGATATTCATTTCCCTCGATGGGTATTCTTCAGAAACGAAAATGCACGGAATGAGTCATTTTCCTCAATGGGTATTCTTCGAAAACGGAAGTGAAGGAATAAACAAAAGGATATTCATTTCCCTCGATGGGTATTCTTCAGAAACGAAAATTAACGGAATGAGTCATTTTCCTCAATGGGTATTCTTCAGAAACGGAAATGAAGGATTAAACAAAAGGATATTCATTTCCCTCGATGGGTATTCTTCAGAAACGAAAATGCACGGAATGAGTCATTTTCCTCAATGGGTATTCTTCAGAAACGGAAATGAAGGATTAAACAAAAGGATATTCATTTCCCTCGATGGGTATTATTCAGAAATGAAAATGCACGGAATGAGTCATTTTCCTCAGTGGGTATTCTTCAGAAATGGAAATGAAGGATTAAACAAAAGGATATTCATTTCCCTCGATGGGTATTCTTCAGAAACAAAAATGCACGGAATGAGTCATTTTCCTCAATGAGTATTCTTCAGAAATGGAAATGAATAGGGTTAACTCTAGACACATGACAAAACTTGCTGTGTTTTCTGTGCACTAAATTCCATAATTATGTACGCGTCCATAATTACGTAATTCCTTGCACAGTCCGCACAGTGCATTTCATAATGTCTAGGGGAAGAAAATCAAACCTGTGATGAGTGTGACTAGACTACCATAGGGTCCTTTTAATTAGATCGACAAGTGATGTCTTTAATTAGACCACCAAGGAGTCTTTTCAGCTATATCATCACATGATATTCCTAACCAGATTTTTGGATCAATCTGTTTAACTAGACCACTCAAGGGGTCCAATTATAGAATAGTACTTCATAACCCAAGGGACTTAACTACAATGTAGAAGTCAATTAAGGATTTGAGATAGTACCCTTGGATATCCTACTATGAATCCCTTATACGAAGATATGGAAGATTCTACAAGGATTTGGATAACAAAAATTTGGATCACAGAAAAACATAAAAGGGAACACATAAGCACATAATCACATAATTGTTTAACTTGACCTTTAATTTGTTATCTTTGGACACGGATATTTAAAGCACACTAGGAATCCAATCCATGGATTTCATTTGGCACTTTAATCATTTTCAAGAATCTATCTATGAAGATAGCAAAATCTTAATAGGAATTCGGATTTGTCCTTAATGAATCGTACAAAGAATTCAATTAAGGGCTCCGATGAACGATACCCGTCCACAAGGATCTAACTATGAGGATAGAAAGATCCTATACGGATTTTGGAATTTGTGTAACGAGAGGTGTTTCGACACCTCACACTAGGCGTGCTTAAGTCGATACACAAGGTAGAAAGTTCATGAGGTTGAGGCGCTAGATATACCAAGGCGACATATGAAGCAGAATTTTAAGGTTGAGCAACAGCAGGATTTGTAACAACTTTGTGATTGCAAAGCGGCACATGTTAACCAAATGTCCCCAACGTCCACCGTGGGTACATTTGAAACAGGGTATTTGATTCGGATGATGACGGTGGCATTGATTGCACCAAGGAGCAGTTCCCTTATACGGCTTCATCCCTGAGGCGAGTCATGGTAATAGCTAAATCAACGGTCCTCTGGAGTACGACGCCTATTCGCTGGGTAATTGCAGCACCTGGTTCGGACATTTGAGTGTTGTTGCGATGAAGAGGCATCTTGAAGATAATGGAAGGCATAGGAGGAAACAAGCGAAAGATAGTCAAAAGAAAATGACAACGCATGAAGATTGTGACCATTTGTTTGTTACCAAAGGCAAACAAATGAGACGGTGACTAATCAAAGTAAATGGGTCAATATAATGTATCGTGAAGACATGCTCGCCTATAAGTGGACACTCACCCCAAGAGTTCCCAGGTAAGAGTGACTGGTCTGATACTGCGGATTTGTACGAACACTCTAGTCTTAGACAGAAGACCCAGGGTACAGGCACCCTCCCTTCCAGTTTGCACGTGTTCACATTATTTAGACCAAACTTTGACGAGATTTTGAAAACTTAGAGGGTTCAAAACATAGTAATCAATCATCCTAGAACAGATGATTGGTTTTCAAGGCGGATTCGAAATTTATGTTCTTATTGTGGTTGCGGCCTAATGATAGGCAACGGTATTGTTTTATGACTAAACGCAAGTAAACTCGCGTTAGGGTCCTAGGAAGGTTATAGTCTAGGTCAAAGAATTACTAATAACCTAATTCCCTATAAACATTGGCTCTGATACCAACTTTTCTGTCACACCCCGACCACATAAAACAACAAAACGTGGCGGAAACGTTGGGGAGTGTTGTAACAGAATCATTGTTTCACAACCATGGATTAAACAATTTCGTTTTATTGAATTAAATGTATTACATTACATTGGAATTTGAAACAAAACATAAACAAATAGTCTTTCATTGTTATTAAGTCACTAAGGCCTCGTCCATTCCTATGTGAGCGTACACAAATATCATCATCAACTATGGTACCTGAAACACATGTGAAAATACGTCAGCATAAAAATGCCGGCGAGTACATAGGTTTTATGTGAGTGTCAGATTCATGGCTCGTTTTACATGTTGCAATACTTATTTAAAAACCTTGTTTTGAAAAGTATGGTATTGCGACATAATTAACCAACTCAAATCAAATTGGATATGATTTATAAAATCTCGTGGCCATGATTCTTAACTCCAAAACATTTGTTTTATGAAATCAAATTTTAAAACATATAGTAGAAACTCGTTAACAAAACTCGTATGGTTTACATTATTCAGAAAACATCATTGTGTGACATTGTTTCAAAATCGTTTACCCAAGTGATCTAGATAACGCAACGATATATAATGTGTTAAAAGCACTTATATATAGGAAGTACCAACGGCGTATCCACCATGCTTTTAACACATTACACCCGCCCCGTTACCTAATCACTTCCCTAACCCAATGGTTCAGACAGTTACAAATGGTTCACATATGTCAAATGGTTATAAATGGTTCATATCAATCCAATGATTACAAATGGTTCACATACATCCAACGATTACAAATGGTTCTCATACATCCCATGATTACAAATGGTTCCCATACATCGAATGGTTACAAATGGTTCACATCATTGAGTGGTTACAAATGGTTCTCATAAATCAGAGGTTACAAATGGTTCAAACAGTTCAAAATGTAAAACAATGGGCTAGCATGTTAAGTGAACATACATAGCAAAACATAATGAAATCATGTACTAATAGTGTACTAATGAACATAGCAAGTATATGATATGAAAACATGGAAAGCATGAAAGTAACAAGTAGGCACATGTGTTTCACCCCAAAACGTTTGAAAAACAGTAAAAGAGGGGACTATGTACTCACTTGAGGGTGCTTAGAAGTCTTGAACAACAACCAAGCAAAGCTAGAGGGATCACAGAATCAAACGGCACCTAATATAGGTAACTATGTTAGTAAACGGACTTAATCGGAGGATCGGGTAGCATGAGGGTTCGTAAACCAAATGAGTGTAAGAACTCATGCAATATGGTTTAACAAAGCCTACATACTAAAACGAAACCTATGCTAAGTGCTTACGACCCATCACGACTCGTTAAGATAGCTTACGCTACTTTAACGCGTCGTTCGCGTAAAACGCGTTCGGAACGCCTAACTAGTCCTATGAAAAGTGTTATGTGCCTTAACATGTCTAATAATGTTACCTAATCAGTTTAGATGTCAAAATTTAGGTTACATATGCTTAAAATGAATTTATGCGCAAAAAGGACATTTTGGTAATTTTCCTAAGGCATATAAATTACCTATCATACCACTAACTAAACGAAGTGATCATAAGGTATAACCTCAGAAGGTTATTCCCTATACAACTATGATCACTAAACAAGTTTGGTTGGATCCTAATGATCGACCAAACGGGTCTAGTTCGAAAGTCTATGCGGTTGTTTAGACCGCTTGACTTACGACTCTACATAAGCACTAAACCTAAAGTGATGAGCTGAACATGTTAAAACATGTTTAACGAAGTTAGAAAACAGGTTTGGTATCAAAACAAACGGTTTTGATACCTAAAAGTAGTTTAGTTACAAAATACGCAAGAATACGCATTTTGGCCGAAACTACGACTCACCAATATGCCTAGATAACGTGGTAATCAGTAGGTATAGTCATAAGAGACTAAAACCATCGTGATTATGCTCACGTTATGAAGTTCAAACGAACTTCGTATTGACCATTAACTGGTCAATGCAGAAAGTCAAACAAAGTTTGACTTTCACGCTAAAAATGCATAAAAGAATGAAAGAGGACTTACAAAAGGTCCAGGGAGGTTTGATCCAATTTATTCTCAGGTATGAAGTGCAAGACTTCAACTTAGAGAATGAAAATCAGATCAAATGTGAGTTTGAGAGCAAAGGGGGTGGGGTTTATATAGTTTTTGCACAACCGTTACGATCGTTCATCGTAAAACGAGCTTCGATCTCATCCGTACACATGTGCCCATGGTTTTGTGAAACCATGGGAGCCCCTAGTTTCATTAAAACCATGTGAAAATGAGGGGAACAGCTGGAACAAGCTGGAATTTAGATTTTTCATTTTGGTCCCTTCCTAAGATAACTATGGCAGAATGTCAATTTTGGTCCCTGAATGTGCAAAACATGGTTTTTGATGCATTTTTGACACGTTTAAGCCCCGTTAATCCCATTTCAAGGCTCTAAAATGTATTTAAAGTATAGGGAACATGAAACATGCTCAAAAATATCTCGAATGTCGGTTTGTTTGGTCATACGGTTGCGTTGTTCGGTTAATTACGACGAAACACGAACGAATGCGAAAAACGATCCAAATTACGCGACGAATGGAATTTTATCATGCCAATCACTAAAATAAAATATTTTAGTGATTACATAAAGTTTTAGATGTCTGGATATATTCAGAACGTAAGATATGCGCGAAAATGCAAACTTATGCACTTTTTGACGCTTTTAGTCCCTGAATGACCAAAAAGTTTATTTTAGCACACCGAACCCCTCAAAGCCTATTTCTAAGCTATGTAAAGGATATTTAGGGAGTTTGGATAAGTATAGATGTTTACCTGTTGTGAGGAAGTAACAACAGATGTTATTTGCAGCATTTGTGTTACAACAGGTATCTCTGCCATCTCAACCTCTGAAGATACCCTTCTGGTTCTTTTGGATTTGGAAATGGGAGTGGATGTGATCTGTGTGGGAATGGCTGGTGTGTGTTCCGTAGCGATGGGTTGTACACTGTGGTCATCAGGAGCAGTGGGCTTAGCAACAAATGTTTAACCAACATATGTTGGTTCATTTTCCAAAACATTTTGTTCATCAACATTTTCTTGACTTTTATTAGTCATCATGCGTGTGAATGTTTCATTTGAAAGACTTTTTATTTGCAGGGCTTCATGATGGATGAAATGTTTTGTGACAAAATCTTTTGTAGATAGTAGCTTAAAAGTCTTGGATACATAAGAAAGGCTTTGGCAGAGCTTTTCTTCTTGGCTTTCACATTCCCAACCATATCCAAAAACAAAGTTTAGGATAGCTTGTAATTTGCATTTTTTAAAATAGCATACCCTGGATACTGAGTTTTTAATGGCATTTCATTGAAAGATGTGGTTTTAGCTGAGAGACATACGAGGAGAGTATGTAAGAAAATTTTCATTTTTGTGGAAAATTTGGTTTAAAATTGTCGCTCCCACCAATTAAGCATTACACCCCCTCTCTATGTATTTAGTGGGAAGCTCAGTTTTTGAGAAAGATTTTGTACCTGACTCATTGTTGATAGCAGATGTTGTGGATAGTATTTGTGGAGTTATCTGGACATCAACTCTTTTAACTTTTGAAATGATGGTAAAGGGTTTTTTTTTTTATCCCGAAGTAAAAAGTCAGAATTATTTGAGAACTCATGAAGAGTATCAAGATAGATGGGTCCATCAGCGATTAGGATGGTGTGAGTATATTAATGATTGAGTGGAAATCGGTGTTGGTGTCAAGTTTGGCGAGGTTTGGGAGATAGTTGTGTGGTGATTTTAGATTAAGAGCCATGATCGATGATTGTGAATTGTGATTTTGAGAATAAAAATGCCTTTGTGAATTTTTGAATTTAGATTTTGAAAGCGTGAGTGAAAACGCTGATGGATAAGGGTTTTTTAAAAAGTGATGCTGATGTGGCCAAAGGTCTGTTTTAATAACTGGCATGGCAAGCATATGTTTACCCTTTTAGAAGGTATGTTCTCAAAATTCTATTCCACTTAGTAAACCTCTGTTTAAGTGTGGAAACCTCTGTTGGATGTGAACAGAGGTTAGGTTTGATGAAACATATGTTTAGAACTATAGTTGGATGTAAACAATGGTTTTTGAAAGAACATAGGTTACTTGTGAAGGGTGGTTGACTTTGGTCAAACAGACTTTAGAACCACTAAGACGGTGGTTTTACTCCTTTAGACAAAGTTTTGTTTTTGATGATTTTTTAACAATCTTTTCAATGAATTTAAACAGGATTTTGGTATTTTAAACAACATATTAATGTTTTTATTGACAAAACTGAAAATTTTAAATGTTTCGTCCATGTTTATCATTCCAATTCTAGAGATCAGGCTTTCAAAAGTATATGTAATGCGGGCCCAAGTGTGGAGGAGCGGGCCATCTTGTATTTGGAGGCCCAAGATCGCGTGACAAAATGGGCTTCACTAAAATGGCTCTAACTTGGGCTACAGGTGTCCGTTTTGGGCGTGTGACCAGGCGAATCGATCGTGTGAACGAACCACATCTTTCTACAAACTCCATAGGTGGTTTGGGTCACTGTTCGGGCCCAGAAACGCTTATTTCCATGAGTTATTTATATTTTTATGTTTTTAGTACTTTTCGTGGACTTTTGTTTCGTTCTAACTTTTGGCCCAAGTGTGTTTTGAGGCCCGTTTTCAATTTATGTTATTATTTATATGGATGTAATGGGAGGAGGATAATCAGTTTTGAGTTATATGAAAAGTCATTTTTCTCTCCCAATTCACTTGTGAGTGTTTTGAGTGTGAAACCCCAATTTTCGGTATTCTACGAGAATCAACGAATTTTGGTAGAATCGTTCCTGGTATTCTGTGTGAATCAACAGGTCCGATTTCGTATCCCGTTTTCTAGCCTACATCAGTTGGTATCAGAGCCGATGTTCCTGATCAAGATGCCTCCAAGAAGAAGACCTCTTAATGAAGTGCATGATCAAGAGTTTGAGCAGCGTCTTTTTACAAGAATGGAGGAGCGGTTAGATCAGTTTGTTGATCAGTTGACTGATCAGATGAATGATTTGATGAATAATAGAAGGCATCGTAATCGTCATGAAGAAGATGAAAATGTGTTTGCTAACGGTAGCGATTCATCTTCTGATGAAGAACCAGAGCGGATTCGAAGGGGTGATAATCAGCATTGGGAGTCCGGAATGCGAACCAACATTCTAGAATTTGATGGTGACACTTTGAATCCAGAAAATTTCATTGATTGGCTTGTTGTGGTTGAAGAGGTGTTTGAGTTCAAAGAGGTTCCTGAAGACAAAAGGGTTCCTTTGATCGCTGCCAGGTTACGTGGTAGGGCATCTGCTTGGTGGCAACAACTGAAACTATCTCGTGAAGGGGTGGGAAAGTCAAAGGTCACAACCTGGAGGAAGATGAAGAAGTGCATGAAGGCCAACTTTATTCCTCATAATTATCAGCGTCTAAGGTACCATCGGTTACAGAATTTGAAGCAGGGATCCAAAATAGTTGAAGATTACACAACAGAGTTCTATCAATTGGTGGCTCGAACTGATATTCAAGAGACCGAAGATCAACTTGTTGCTCGTTACATTGGTGGTCTGAGGCTTCCGATTATGGAGTTTGTGAATTTGTTTGATCTGGTGATAATTTCTGATGCACATCAGCGTGCCCTGGTTTTTGAAAAACAAAACCGACGTAGTGGTAGTTCAGCCTCATCTACTTTGACAGGAGGTAGTTTTGGTTCAGGTAATGTGGCGTCTCATTTTGTGCCCAACCAAGCAAAACCGGGTGGTGGCGCTACTGGATCTAGTTCTAAAGGGGCCGGTACTAGTAACATGAAGTGTTTTAATTGTGGAGAGATGGGTCATCACCAGGCAGAGTGCAAGAGGGCTGGGAAGAGACACTTGTTAATGAACCTGAGGGATGGGAAGATGATGATGAGGTTGGTGAGACTTATGAAGACGGCCCGGTTTATGATGAGGGCCTGAGTATGAAGAAGAGGAGGTGGCTAGAGATGTGGAGTTGAATCTGGTGGTTAGGCGCTCATGCTATACACCAAAGGCCAATGATGATGATTGGCTTAAATATAACATATTCCATTTGACATGTACTGTGTTGGGAAAGGTTTGTACCTTTGTTATTGATTCAGGGAGTTGTGACAATCTACTTTCTGAGGAGGCTGTGAGAAAGCTAGGTTTGCGGACACCATCGTAAACCTTATAAGCTCCAATGGCTCAAGAAGGGAGGCAAGGTATAAGTCAGTAAGCGTACCCTTGTTTCTTTTTCTGTTGGTAAAACATATAAGGATTATGTGTGGTGTGATGTGGTACCTATGGACGCGTGTCATTTATTGTTTGGGAGGCCTTGGGAATATGACGACGCGTAGAGCATAACGGGCGTTCTAATACCTACAGTTTTATGTTTGATAATGTGATGATAGCTTTGTTGCCTAATAAACCCAAGGAAGTAGCCGCCAAGCCCACTGGTACCCTGTTGACTCTTTCTCAGTTTGAGAATGAATTGGAGGTGGGAGATGATGTTTTTGTGTTGATTGGTAAGGAAGTAGTTGACGGGGTCAACATTCCTGATGCTATGGTTCCTTTGCTTGAGGAATTTTCTGATGTTTTCCCTGATGGGTTGCCTGATGGATTGCCACCTTTGCGTGACATCTAACATCATATTGATTTGGAGCCTGAGTCACAGTTACCCAATAGACCACATTACAGGATGAGCCCTGGTGAGCATGAGGAGTTGCGAAGGAAGGTTGAGGAGTTGATTTCTAAGGGTTACATTCATGAAAGTATGAGCCCTTGTGTTGTTCCTACTTTATTGACTCCAAAGAAAGATGGCACTTGGCGTATGCGTGTTGACAGTTGAGCAATCAACAAGATTACTGTGAGGTACAAGTTTTCTATTATTCGACTTGATGATTTACTTGATCAGATTAGTGATGCTACTATTTTTACGAAGTTAGATTTGAAGAGTGGGTATTACCAGATTCGTCTTAGACCATGTGACGAGTGGAAGACTGCCTTCAAGACTCGTGAAGGGTTGTATGAGTGGTTGGTGATGCCAGGTTTATCAAACGCACCTAGTACTTTTATGCGTGTGATGAATCAGTTGCTTAGACCTTTTATTGGGAAGTTTGTGGTTGTGTATTTTGATGACATTCTTATTTATAGTGCTTCTTTCAGCGACCATGTTGTGCATGTGAGGCAGGTTTTGGCCTTACTTCGCAAGGACCGTTTTTATGTAGCCACCAAGAAGTGTGTGTTCATGACCCCTAAGGTGTTGTTCTTGGGGTATGTTGTTTCTGGTGATGGGATACAGGTTGATGAATCCAAGGTGGCGGCTGTTCAAAATTGGCCAACTCCTACTACCATTACTGAAGTTTGTAGTTTCCATGGGCTTGCTTCTTTTTATAGACGGTTTATTCCACACTTCAGTTCTATTATGGCCCCAGTGATAGATTGTTTGAAGGGGAAGACGTTTGTATGGACAGATGAGGCAGAGTTGGCTTTTCAAGTTGTGAAAGACAAGTTCACTATAGCACCAATTCTGGTATTGCCTGATTTTTCTCAAGTTTTTGAACTTCATACTGATGCCTCAAAGGTTGGAATTGGTGGGGTTCTTAGTCAGGGTGGTCGACCTGTTGCTTATTTTAGTGAGAAGTTAACTGGGCCTAAGTTGAGGTATAGTACTTATGATCTGGAGTTTTATGCAGTGGTCCAAGCTGTAAAGGATTAGCGTCATTACTTGTTTCAAAAGGAGTTTGTCTTATCCACTGATCATGATTCCTTAAGGCATATTCGTACTCAAGACAAGGTATCTCATAAGCATGGGCGATGGTTGGCCTTTCTTGAAAAGTTTACTTTTGTGGTCAAACACAAGACTGGTGTTTCAAACAGGGTTGCTGATGCCTTAAGCAGGAGGAGTAATCTGCTTGTATCCATGAAGGTTGATGTGCCGGGTCTGGAGGTCATTCGTGAGCAGTTAGCCATTGACCCTTATTTTTCAGTTATTTTACAGGATGTGGAAACTGGGCAAAACTCAGACTTTCTTTTGCATGATGGTTTTCTGTTCAAGGGGAATCAACTATGTATTCCCGATTCCAGTCTTCACTTGCAGATTATTAAATAGTTACATGGTGAAGGGCATGTTGGTCGTGACCGTACTTTACAGCTGGTGCAAGCTTCTTATTATTGGCCTACTATGAGGAAAGAGGTGGATCGTTATGTGAAGATGTGTCGTATTTGTCAGGTTTCAAAGGGCACGGCTACTAATGCGGGCCTCTATATGCCTTTGCCAGTCCCCTCTCAGCCATGGGTTGATATTAGTATGGATTTCATGTTGGGGTTACCTCGTACTCAGAGAGGTAATGATTCTATCTTTGTTGTTGTGGATCGGTTTTCTAAGATGGTCCATTTTATTCCCTGCCAGAAGACGACTAATGTTGTTAATGTGTCCTAACTCTTTTCCCGTGACATGTACCGTTTGCATGGGCTACCTTCTTCTATTGTGTCTGATCGGGATACCCGATTTCTGAGTCATTTTTGGCATAGCCTGTGGAAGATGGTGAATACTCAACTCAACTTCAGTAGTGCTTATCACCCACAAACTGATGGCCAAACTAAAGTTGTTAATCGGTCACTTGGTAATTTGCTGAGGTGTTTGGTTGGTGATCATGTGAAGGTGTGGGATAAAAAATTATGCCAAGCTGAGTTTACTCATAATCATGCTGTTAATCGGAGCACCGGATTTACTCATCTCGCCCCGGGGACCACTTGATTTGATGTCTCTTCCTGTTTCTGGATCTGTTCCAAAGAAAGTTCAAGATTTTGTGGAGGGTTTACATGAAGTTCATAATGCTGTGTATAATAATTTGACCCGAGCTAATCTGAAGTATAAGCAAGCTGCTGATCAGAAGCGTAGGCATGTTGAGTTCGAAGAAGGTGATTTTGTTTGGGCTGTTTTGACTAAAGATCGTTTTACGGTTGGGGAATACAACAAGTTGTCAGCCAAGAAGATTGGACAAGTTGAAATCGTGGAGAAGATCAATCCGAATGCATATCGTCTGAAGCTGCCTAGTCACATTCGTTGTTCTGATGTGTTTAATGTGAAGCATCTGTTGCCTTATTATAGTGATTCTTCTGATGATCAACCTGTTGGAAATTCGAGGGCGAATTTTGTCTATCCAGTGGGGAATGATGCGGGCCCAAGTGTGGAGGAGCGGGCCATCTTGTATTTGGAGGCCCAAGATCGCGTGACAAAAGGGGTTTCACTAAAATGGCTCTAACTTGGGCTACAGGTGTCTGTTTTGGCGTGCGACCAGGCGAATCGATCGTGTGAACAAATCCCATCTTTCTACAAACACCGTAGGTGGTTTGGGTCATCGTTCGGGCCCAAAAATGCTTATTTCCATGAGTTATTTATATTTTTATGTTTTAGTGCTTTTCGTGGACTTTTGTTTCGTTCTAGGTTTTGGCCCAAGTGTGTTTTGAGTCCCGTTTTCAATTTACGTTATTATTTATATGGATGTAATGGGAGGAGGATAATCAATTTTGAGTTATATGAAAAGTCATTTTTCTCTCCTCATTCACTTGTGAGTGTTTTGAGTGTGAAACCCCAATTTTCGGTATTCTACGAGAATCAACGAATTTTGGAAGAATCGTTCCTGGTATTCTGTGTGAATCAACTGGTCTGATTTCGTATCCCGTTTTCTAGCCTACATCAATATGTATCTAAAGCTTTTGTAAGAACATCTGCTAACTAATCTTCAGTGGGAATATGTTGAAGGGAAATCAAACCTTTTTCATAACAATCTCTTACAAAGTGATGACGAATGTCAATATGGCTTGGTTTGGAATGTGATATAGGATTCTTGATGATGTTTTTAGTTGCTTGACTATCCAATTCTAATGGTGTCTTTAGAGCAGTTATACCAAAATCAAGCAATTGGTTTTGAAGCCAGAAATGTTGGGTTGTGCAGTTTGCAGCAGCAATATACTTTGCTTCTACCATAGACTTTGAGACTACCATTTGCTTTTTGCTTTGCCAGGAAACCAAGGCATTGCCAAGGAATTGACACCTTCCTGATGTGGACTTTCTTGTAGTGTGGCAGCTAGTAAAGTCACTATTTGAATAACCTGAAAGCTCAATGTTACCATTAGCAGGACACCAGATACCTAGTGTGGGTGCACCTTTGAGATATCTGAATATCCTTTTTCACAGCTATTAAATGAGACTTCCTAGGTGATGCTTTGTATCTAGCACAGACACAAGTAGCAAACATAATGTTTGGGTTTGATGCAGTTAAGTACATCAAAGACTCAATCATACATCTGTAAAGTGTCTAGTCTACCAACTCATCTTTTTCATCAGAAATGAAGGGTTTGCTTGTATACATGGGAGTGTTGCATGGTTTACATTCATTCATATTAACTTTCTTCAAAAGTGTTTTGACATATTTGTTTTGATGAATGAATGATCATTTTCTTGTTGTTTTATTTGCAATCCAAGAAAACATTGCAGCTCACCATGGCACTCTTTTCAAATTGAGTTGTCGTCAATTGTCTGAATTCATCACACATTTTTTACATGTGGATCCAAAAATGATATCATCACATAGATTTTAACTATCAACAAATCTTTGCCTCTCCATTTTAAAACAAAGTTATGTCAGTTTTACCTCTTTTGAATTCATTGGATAAGAGAAAAGTGGATAGAGTATCATACCAGGCCCTTGGTGCTTGCTTCAGTCCATACAAATCTTTGTTTAGCTTGTAGATTTAATCTAGATGGAATGTGTCCTTAAATCCTAGTGGCTGGCACACATAGACCTCTTCATGAATTTTTCCATAATGAAAAGAAGGATTTATATCCATCTGATACACCTTGATGTTGTAATTGACTTCAAAGGCCAAGAAGAGTCTTATGGCTTCTAACCTTGCTATTGGAGCAAAGGTTTCATCATAATTTATTCCTTCTTCCTTTCTGTAACCTTGAACCATAAGCTTGGCTTTAATTTTTGACAATTATGCCCCTCTCATCAGTTTTATTTTTAAAGACACATTTTGTGCCAATTGGATATGTGTCCTCTGGAAATGGTACAAGTTCTCATATTTGTTGTCTTTTGAATTGAAGGAGTGCTTCCTGCATGGCTTCTACCCAAATGTTGTCTCTTAAAGCTTCTTGGTATTTAACAGGTTGAGTTAATGACAGAAAGCCAGCAACTAGGCATATGTTTGAGGTTTGACCTCTTGTGAGCACACCATCATTAATATCTCCAATGATTTATTCCGGTGCGTGGGATCTAAGAAATGGATGGTTACAAGTGTATAGAATAATAGAATTTTGAGGTGTGTAGGATCGTGTTCTGACCCGAACGAGTCGTTCAGAGGTGTTCTTCTCTGTTTCAGGTGCGGAATAACAAGAAACGGAGGTAGAAACAACTGATTCTTCACTATAACTGCTTATTGTATTGATTGAAACACAATTACATGCAGTTCTTCACACCGGCAATACCTCGGTATGGAATTCGACAAAGTTACAAATGATTTCGCTCAAGACCTATATATAGTGTTGGTGATTTCGTTTATATGTACATGTACATATAAGCGAAACCCCTATATGACCATATAAGCTGAACCCCTACATGACCATATAAGCGGAACCCCTACATGACCATATAAGTGGAACCCCTACATGACCATATAAATGAAACCCCTATATGACCATATGAGCGAAACCTGCTTCCTAAACACAATAAACTTCCTATTTTCTCGTAAATCATGCCCTAATCTATACAATGCAATCTAAGACTCGATACAAGAAGAAGTCGACAGATGTAGTACACCAACAGACTCCCCCTCAGATGTTGACGAGTCGACTATCGAGTTCACGACAAAGCTGTGTCTTCACTTCTTCAGTCTAGATCAGTCTCTGGGCTTCGCTCTCTCTATCTTCATCAACAGACTTCCCTTTAAGCAATCTCAGCTTGAAAACCTTCAGACTCCCCCTCTCGATTTGCTGGCATTACTTTGTTCTTCAGCAACATCTGCTTCAGGATCATTGTCTGGCTTTTCATGTTCCAAGATCGAAACCTGACTCAAACTACAGAGTCTTCAATTTCCAGGATTGAAACTTGGCTAAACCTGCATATTCTAAACCCAGAAGTAAATTTTCTAAATTTAACAATTTATATGCACCAACATCACGTATGTACTAACACTGACTCCCCCTCAAAACTAACTATCTGCACAAACACCTATTCTCCCTCAGTTCACATTACTCATGATGAACCACTTGTTGATTTGAAAAAATATTTTGACAATCAAAGCACACTCCCCCCCACAACAATGTCATCATGTTTAGCACTTAGAATTTTGAAAATTAGCTTTCCAACATCAGTTGTCGAAAATCTTTTTGACTTTTTCAAAAGTTTATGCTAAAACACACACAAAATCTTTTTGAATTTTCTGAAAGAAAGTAAATGACACCACTTGTAAAGACAAAGACTGATACCACTTGTAAAATCAAAATAATGCAGAAATGGAATATTTACAGACAATATTTTTTGTGAGTTCGTGTAATAGGATCATATCAGTTTATGAGACATGTCACTAACACCGTTAAGCTGTATTACATTTTAAGTTCTAAACAATTCACCTAGATTGTCAGTATATTTGTCCACTTATATTTTCACACAAATTTTAATTGATACGAGATACGATGTTAATGATTTAAGCTCTTGAACTTATTCGTGTGTCCTACTTCTTGAATATACTCCCGTATCCAGATCCCAATATTCAGTCTTATAGGTGAGTATACCACATATGATATCTGTTAGGGGTTTGATGCGAGGGCCGTGAGAGCTCAGGTCGATACTTCCGTATACGCAAAGAGATGACGGCTTCGACTTTTGGTGTGTCCCCTTTAGAGGATCTTTTGATTACAACAGCAGCGACTATCAATTTTATTGTTTCATCAGCTTGCTGAGGGCGATGCTATGTTTCAAGCATTTGCGGAAAGCATTATCCGGGGACTAGGTCAGTACTTCCATACAGTAGAAGTCCCGGGATAATACCCCAGATATCACTGAGCATAAAGACGTCGTATCTCAGAATAAGGAACCTTTCAAACAAGATTTCAGGGGTTACCTATATATTCAAGTCGTTGTTAACCCACAGAACAAGCAAGTTTGAAATTTAGGTTTATATCTCGTCACAATTTACTAAGTGTATAAAAACCTACTGACACATCCTCAACAAGATTGTTTATTACATTTTATCTTTACAAATCTTTAGCATGTTGTGACAGTCCACTGATGTACTATCATTTCCTCTTTTCACAACAAAACTCGTTTTTGGATTTTATCATGTTTTTGTATTTTTCAAATTTTCTAATGTTTTTGGATTTTCTGAAATTTTCTACTCCACCTAAAATTCTAACACATTAAAGAAAAATTTGAAAACAAACTAAGCTCTTGACCCACTTGAACACAAAACAAACTGTACAAAAACTTGACTACTGACATCGAATTGCATCAATTCGCCATCCACTAAGCTTAAACAATCAGAACTCCCCCTTTCACAAACCATCTTCTCATTTAGATTTCAAAACACTTAAGTTTGTTTTAATCAAAATGATTTTTCCGGAAAATGAGTTTGTGTTTATTACTTGTAGGTTTACCACTTGTTAAAATCGGGGATATGGTTCATCATCTTGTTTATTTTTATCATGTATAGTAAATCAAGTACAAATTAATGTCCCTAATTTACTGTTTTGCATTCAAGCAACCTCTGTACCACTTGTAAAGAATAACCATTTGTAAAATCACAAACAATATCACTTGTAGGTATATCTGAACAATTACCCATTGTAGGAATGTTATGTCTACATTTACCAATCAGGATGCCGATTCCTGCTTCGCACTTACTAACCTGGAAGCTCCGACGTAGTCTTTCATCCTGTAAACATTCAAACATTTTCAAAAACTTTTCAAACAAACTTTTCAATCACTTAGAATGATGCCGATTCCTGATCCACGATATAAACTTGGGATCTCCGGCATAGTCTTAAGACTTTAAGGAAAACAAACTTCCATCCAAGTCTTCTTAGACTTGATGGCTTTCAATTCTTGCGCAGTAGGGTTGTATGTTGCCTTTTTAGTAGCATAAAAATCTGTAACCCCCTTAGCTTTCCCATTCAACATTTTCCCAAAAATTTTCTTAACACTTCCATTAAATGTTTTCTCCACATCAAACTTAGTTTTCTCATTATAAAATTGATTCGAGATGTCAACCTTTCCAACCTTCTGTTTAACCTCTTCAAATTTCAGTGATGGAAACTCATCATCATTCACTGAAATTTTCACCTCACCTTGTGGCTCCTCTGGCTTTGTGGAACCAGATTCATCGCCGACTTTATCATCAACCTTCTTAGCAACCCACACTTGGTTGTCTTTTTCTTTCTTTTTATAAAAATTCTTCTTCGAACACTCACCAACCTCATAAGTTGAGTTTTTAAAAACTTTAAGTTTTTCGGTTGGTGGTTCAACAACAACAACCTTTTCTTTCAATTTCTGAGAAACTCCCTGTTTTGTTTTGGTGTTTTTCTAACAGTTCCATGCAATGTGTCCGACTTCATTGCATCTGTAACAGGTTCTAGTTTCTCTTGGATATGACACTTTAGATCCATTCTTCTTCTTTTCAGCAAGAAACTCTTGATTTGACTGTCTCCAGAAAGGTTTCTTCTGTTCGTCTTCTGAACTTCCACCTGACACAAATTCTGTTTTTGTTTTAGAATTTTTCATATTTTTATGATTTTCTGGTGGAATAAAGCCAAGACCTTTCTTTTTGTAGCTACGATTTTGGTTTGGTTTCTTTTGAGAACCCGAACCAGAATTGTAACCCTTTTTCTTGTTTAGACGTTGTTGAACTCTTAAAGTGTACTTTTTAGGTTTTTCGGTAAGATTTAAATCTTTTATTTCAGAAATATTAATTTCTGTCATTTTGAAAACCTTTTTGATCATGTCAAATCGAACACTTCTTATTGGAAACTCTTTGTCAGAGTATAATTTGTCCGAATCATTTAAAGTGTATGCGACTTCAAATGTTTCATCATCCAAATTTGCTTTTGATAACAAAAATTCTTTGCTATAAGACCGTTTAACCGACGACTTTTGACTATTGACTGACGAATTTGACCCTCCAGACTCAGACTTTGACTCGGACTCCTCATCAGTATCCAACACCTGATCGACCACCTTTTTGATTAACTCAGACTCATGATCAGTGTCAGACGAGGTAAACGTGACATCAATGTTTTCTGGTAATTCATCAGTTGTGTCGGTTTTTAGCTTTATATTGACAGCTTTTTCAAGTTGCTCCTCATTTGGTTTTCTAGGAGAATACCCTTCCCAAATCGGAGGCGGACACTTGTTATAGCTAACAGTCGGTTTCTTACCACTATCTTTCTTTTTCTTCGGCTTCTCGTCTTGAAAAGCTTCCATTCCTGCAACAGTTGGGTAAATACGATCAATGAGATAATCAGAACTAGAATAACTTTGTAATAATCGTCTAAATCTCTCATTCTCGATTTTCTCTGTCTCCAACTCTTGCTTCCATTTAGCACTTTCTTGGATGTAGAAGTTGATGGCTTTTTGCTTTGTCATCCTCACAGCATTCATCATCGTCAGTGCCTGTTCTCTTTCTGAATTTGTCTTTTAGAGACTAGTTACTGTTTTGTTCAAGACATCATAAGATTCTTTCACATAGTTGAGGTTGAACAGTAACTGCTCCTTCTTTTTCTCATATTCAGCAATTATCTCGTCTTTTGCTGCACATTCCTTGCATGCTTCCAAACACTTCATGCAAGGCTTGACAACTTCAACAATCTTCTCAACTTCGATTGTTTTCACTACTTCAACCACCTTTTCTGTCTCTATCACCTTCTCAGCTTCAGACATCTTTTCTTCACTCACCTGCTCAGTCTTATCAATCTCTTCAGCAACACTTTCAGTCTTCATTTCCATTTGTTCTTTTGTAGCTCTTTTTGCCTTTAGCTTTTCCATGCGATCTGCAAAATAGAAAAGAAAACTTTCAGGAGAAAGATGAGTTTTAGCAATATTGATATGTTTCTCTTCTTCATCATCACTACTGCTATCAACTGGTGACTGATCAAATTGTACAGATTTTTCAGAATCAGCATCTGATAAACCAGAATCTGACGGTGTTTGATCAAATACAACTTCTTTTTCTGAAGTAACATCATTCTGCACACTCTCATAAGCACTCTGTGAACTTTCATCAGCACTTTCTGAACTTTCAACAGAGACAACAGACTCTTCATCCACACTCTTTACAGTCACACCAATAGACTTCATCCAGGTGGCAAACATGTCTGGCTCTCTGACAATCTTTGCAATGAAAGCTTTGAAATCTCCTTTTTCATCAACAAACATATCCCAGCTGAAGCCTTCAGGTAGTCTCTCATCATCTTGATCAACTATACAGGCTTTGCTATCAGGAGATATGTAGTTGCTCCAGTTGAAGTCTACCAAACACGCTCTCTTGGAATCTTCAATTTTCCTACCATGAGCCGTCTGTGAATCTTGTGATTAACCAACTTGCTGATAAATGGCTTTCCGGTAGTAGTCGTCTTTTCCGAACGGATTCTGAGCACCACTGGCTTCCTTGTTCTTGCACTCTCGCTTGAAATGTCCTTTCTCCCTGCATCGAAAACAAGTAACTTTAGATTCATCAAAACCTAAAGTAGATACATGAGCATCGAGAAAGTCATCTCTCCCGGTAATTGTCTTGAACTTTTCAGCACGCCTAAGAACACTTGCTAGACACCATTTGATATCCATCAATTCCATCTCTTCGGCGTCTATTTGATCGTAATCCTCCTTTGTTAGCATAGGATTTCCGATCCGACCAGCAACAAGACCCTCATAAGATAACAATACAGAACCAAGTAGAGCTATGTGGTCTTTTGCAGTTTCCTCAGAAAAACTTTGACCTTTTGGAAGATTTAGAGTGATGTTACACTGAATCACATAACCATTTCCTGTCTTTGTGCCTTGAGACTGAAAGCTTGTATTTGACTCTTTAGGATTGACACCCGAAATTGATGAGTATCGAAGAATACTATGGGTGGAAAGACAGATTCGAGAACTGGGTTCAGGCAAACCATCTTAGGTCATGGGAATGTATCTTGAAGAAATACATGTTGCCTCGAACAGATTTACAGGTTCTTAAAGAGTTGTCAGAGTTCACTGATCAAGAACGGGTTATGTACAAAGCTAAGAAAATGATGATAAGTCTGCTTCAGCAAGCAATCAAAGAAGACATATTCATATTGCTTCAGCATGACAAAACTCCAAAGGTCATCTGGGATTTCGCTCATAGTGACAAACACCTGAGTTCGCTTTTCTGTCACTGATCTTGAAAAACGTGCTAAATCATCATGGATACCGAGTTCTATAATGCGTTTGCAACATCGTCTGGCCCAGCTGCTATTGCTCAAGCCATGAGTTTAGAAAACGAGACGGGAACCACCCAAAAGCCCCCTAAATTGATTTGTATTGAAGAATATTACGGGTGGAAAGATAGATTCGAGAACTGGGTCCAGGCAAATCATCTCAGGTCTTGGGAATGTATTCTGAAGAAATACGTGTTGCCTCGAACAGATTTGCAGGTTTTTAAAAGAGTTATATGAGTTCACAGATCAAGAACGGGTATTGTATAAAGCTGAAAAGATGATGATTAGTTTATTGCAACAAGCGATCAAAGAAGATATCTTCATTCTGCTACAACACGACAAAACTGCAAAGTCTATCTGGGATGCTCTTCGTGTTAAGTTTGAGGGTAGTGAGAATATGATAAAAAGCAAGAAGGCGCTGCTTAAGAAAGAGTTTGATCTGTTTAGCAGTTTACCGGGAGAGGACACAAAGAAGCTGATAGAACGTTACTGCCACCTTGTACGATCAATGTCGATGTTGAGTATTACCAAAGATTGTAGGATCGTGATCTGACCCGAACGAGTCGTTCAGAGGTGTTCTTCTCTGTTTCAGGTGCGGAATAACAAGAAACGGAGGTAGAAACAGCTGATTCTTCACTATAACTGCTTATTGTATTGATTGAAACACAATTACATGCAGTTCTTCACACCGGCAACACCTCGGTATGGAATTCGACAAAGTTACAAATGATTTCGCTCAAGACCTATATATAGTGTTGGTGATTTCGCTTATATGTACATGTACATATAAGCGAAACCCCTATATGACCATATAAGCTGAACCCCTACATGACCATATAAGCGGAACCCCTACATGACCATATAAGTGGAACCCCTACATGACCATATAAGTGAAACCCCTATATGACCATATGAGCGAAACCTGCTTCCTAAACACAATAAACTCCCTATTTTCTCGTAAATCATGCCCTAATCTATACAATGCAATCTAAGACTCGATACAAGACGAAGTCGACAGATGTAGTGCACCAACAAGGTGAAAGGCCTAAATGGGAATTATGTAACACCCCGTGTTTTCGAATGTCAAAGTCAAAGTCAAAGTCAAAGTCCAAGTCAACTTTGACTTTCTTTGACTGTAAATAATCTATTTTGTGTTGTATTTGTATTATGTGGAGTAAGTGTTGTAATCAGAAAGAATTGAAGTAATCGAATGTTTTAACGCGAACCGATTTACGACTGTGAATAGTAGGAAGTAACAATGTGATAAAGTTAACTAATCAGTAATCAAACCGATCTAACCATCATCGAACTCGAATCTCGAATTACGCGAACTTTGGTTGTTGTTATACGTGTGTGTGTGCCTTATGTGTTGCCTGTGCGTGTTTACTTTATGTTTTGTGTGGTGATCAATCGAATCAATCGAAACTCGAAACTCAAAACCGAATGCAATCGAAATCGAACTACGACGAGTGATAACGTAAGGATACGGTGAAATATAGATGATTGTATGTTAGATATAGTAGTTGGGAGTGAAAGTAATTTGGATAGGAAACTCTATCGTACTCGTATCATCTTCAATCGAAATCGAAATATCGAAAATCGTCGTACCGAACACTCGAACCAGGCTGCTAATCGATCAGGCTGTCAGCTGATCGAACAGCCCAGCCGATCGAACAAACTGTTCGATCGAGCAGGCTGTCCGATCGAGATGCCAGCCGATTGGCCAGCCCTTTCCTCTTTTGGAGCCTATAAATAGAGCTGTCATTGTCAATCTTTACCACTTTTGGAAAGCTCTGACCGACCAGCTCGTGCTCCCCTTCTTTTCTCAGATTTCTTCCGATTCCGGTAAGTTTTCATCCTAAATCTTGTACTTTCTTCATCAAAACATGCTCCTACACCTTTCTATCTTTCAATTTTTGATTTCTAACTGAGAAATCACCAAGATCTAAGCATTCTTGGATGATGTCATCATGGTGTTCTTCAAGAACATCATGTCTTGGCTTCAATCCACCATAAATAGCTCGGATCCAACCGATTTCCACATAAACAAGCTAAGATCTATCAAAGATCTAAACATTTACCTGATGTGAAGGATTGAAGAAAGGATTTCCAACTTTCTTTCAACTCTTTTACACTCAATGCCTTCAAACTGGTAGAAACGGAGCTTGAGCCAACTCACCAAACACTCTAATGGTTGTGCGGTTCAAGATTCGGATCCTACCTACGAGGTTCACCGACTTCGGGATAAACAACAAACTACCGTTCCGAACAGTTCACCGGCCGGACTTGGGTGATTCCTGTCCGAGCAGGAGAAACAAGTAAGAATGAAAGTTCCATGGTTTAGCTCGTTGACAAACTACTTCAATATAATGCCAGATAATCAAAACAACCAAGTGTTAGACGAACAGGCCAACCAGGTCAGGATGCTGGCCGAACGGTTAGGCTACTCGAACGAACAGCCCCACCGATCGGACATGCTAGCCGATCGACCGGGTTAGCCGATCGGCTAGCATATGGCCCCACACTTAACAGTTTCATGAAGTATAGTATTGAACGAGGTACTGTTCGATCGAACAGCTATTCGTCAACATTACTCCTCGGATCATGAGATACTATGCATCAACACTTAGTCGATTTTCAATTCGTTTGTCGTATAGGAATGCCACCCGATCGAGCATGCTATTCGATCGAGTAGGCTGTTCGATCGAGTGACATCCTGATGAGGACTACTACTGAAGTTCCTAACCGATCGGTTATGCCGACCGATCGAACGGATCGTTCGATCGATCGACCTGAAAGGTAAGAACACTTCAGTGTTCTCAAATGCTACAACGAAAACTTCAAAAGGACAAGCCATCATACACAAACACATCCTTCACAAAGGAAGAAACAATCCACTCGAACAGCTCGACCGATCGACCCTACCGGCCGATCGAACAGGCTCTCCGAACGGATTGTCCAGCCGAACGAACAACCTACTCGATCGAACCAACTGTTCGATCGACCAGGCTGTCCAACCCACTTACACTTGTTTCCATTCTACGTGTTATTCATCATTATGCTATCGAACTGTTCAGGCTAACCCTACTCCCAAGCGCTCCCTTCAATCCATCAATCAATCACAGTGAGTATACTCGATCACTTTTTGCTTTAGCACTTTTGGGTGTTACATACGTTACTTATCAAAATCACAAATCAAACACACTACTCAATTACTTGAATGCTAACCAATATGCATGTATTACGTGACTAAATGAATGCTTGTTGATTGTGTTTACACGTGGAATGCTGTCTACCTGCCTTAACGACGTAGTACTATAGTTTGGACTCAGCACCCGTTCACACGGGGGTTGTTAAGGACAATTACTTGCATGGATTACGGTGGTAATCATGTATTGTAAACCGTCTCGGACGGTCAACCCGCAGTCATTGGTATCGATAGGTCCATGTCGATAATTAACATGCTTCGTTTTCCTCTGTGTACGTACTGGTTATGCGTAAACTATTCGAACTCTATATGCTATTATCAAACTTGTATGCTCACCTTTACAATATATGTATTGACTTTATTTTAACGTATGTGACAGGTGTTTAAGATGTTTGCTTGCTAGGAAAGCGAGGCTAGAATAAAGCTCTAGAGGTCCCCAACAAATAGTTGTCTGTCAGGAAAGAGCAACTAGAGTATAGTTGTCTGTAGATCTTGTCAGGCTGGGTCTTTAGGAGCATTTGAACAATATTTATTTGTCCTATTTAAAATCTGAGTTGTCGGAACAAAATATTTGACTAGTTGTTATCTGTAATAATTTGTTTGTTATTTGGGACACGGTATGGGACGTGTTAATTTAAACTGAATAGCAATGATAATTGTTATGGAAACTTCTGGACAATCTGTTTCACTCAGTGCCATGCCCCGATGATTCCGCCATCGGTTGGGGTGTGACAGATTGGTATCAGAGCCATAACTATAGGGAATTAGGCAGGACACGACCTAGTCCGGGTTGCTATCTTAGAGACCTAGACTATAGTTAGGAACCAACAGACCAAGCTTATGTGCTATATTCTGATATTCTTCGCTATCACTGCACTCGAATTTTCAAATAAGAGCCAAGCGATTTGGTCGAGATTAGGTGTGAAAGTCGCAAACTCTCGACTAAATTGTTTGACCAATGAACTCCTCATTATTTTCGATAACAAACGAGGAGAATTATACCAAATCAGGAGTGAAATCCATATTTTGATGAATAAACTCCTCTAATTTTTACTAAAACAAGGAAGAAATTGCTAAGCCAGGGGTAAAACCCAGATCTTGACAACTTATTCCAACTTTTACTCATCTCACTAAAGCCTCGACGGACTCCAACGACCTGAACTCACAAGTATGACCTAGGGAGTACGCGCTGAATGCCCAATAATCGAGGCAGAAACGCGATCCCAAGAGTCGAAAAGTGACGGCAAGTCTACTGTGAATAGTCGAATCGCTTTGGGTAGTCGATGTCTAGTAGCCGCAGACAATCTATTTCTCGATTTTATGTGTTTCGATTCTGAGCCCGCAACCGCAGACTCTGACAATTCGTCGATTTTATGTGTTTTATGTGTGATTACCTGTTTATGTGTTTTATTTTGGATGTTCGCCCGATATTTTTGCTATCACTTCGATCGATACACACGACTCGCATTGCTCTTCTTTCTCAAAACGGTAACAAGTCGCTGCAATTCTAGACGATACTATGCTAGGATATACGCTATACTATGTTATACTCGACATGCTATACGATTATGTGATACTATTCGATATACTATACGCGATTGCTATATGCGAACGACGCACGAGCCTTGAATAATAGGTTTCTGTATTCTGACTGCATCTGTGGTTAAATGCCTATGTGCTTATGTGCTTCTGTGTTTATGTGTCTCTGTGCTCTACGTGCCTATGTGCTTCTGTGATTACGTGGATTTGTGGTTATGTGCCTACGTGTTCCTAAGCTTTAGTAAGTAGTAGACGTGTGAGGTGAGATTCGATTTGTTGTGTCTGAGACATACGACGATGTCTGTTGCAGACCATGTCGTCATCTGGACACCGAACCCCACTTACTCGCCAAGAGAAGAGAGATAGGCGTCTCGCCACTATCATCGCCAAGAGTGTGGCAAAAGCTGTGAGCAATGTCTTTGAAAACGCCAGCAAGTCATCTGAGGAGTCGCGAATCGATGCTCCTAAGGATACCAGCAAGACTGGGTTCAGCTTTAAACAGTTCAAGGCATGCGGACCAAAGGAATTCACCGGAGAAGATGGCCCAACATCTATGTTTCAATGGGTTGATTCTATCAAAGTCACTCTGCGCCAAAGCGGCTGTCCAGAAAATCTCCGCACCCTCAATGTTACAGGCGTCTTCCAGTCCCGAGCTCTAGACTGGTGGACGGCCGAACGAAACAAACGCGAGAATGATGCAGCTTATGAGCTGACATGGAAGGAGCTGAAAGCCATCATGATGGACGAATTCTGCCCTCCCCATGAATGCCAAAAGCTGGAGGACGAGTTTTGGAACATTAAGCAGAAGGATGGAGATAACGCTGCCTTGACTGCACGCTTTAAACAGCTCCGCATCATTTTTCCCGATCAAGTCAAGACGTCAGATATGGCCATCAAGAAGTATATTCGAGCTCTACCGGATTGTGTTGCCGATTTCGTTCATGCTGCCAAGCCATCATCGATTGAAGAGACCTACCTGCTTGCCGCTGAGATCAGTGACAAGCGGGTAAAGTCTGGATTTTGGGATAAGCATACCAAGTCTCTGCACCAAGCCACCGCCACATCAACCGTCGACACCACCACTGCTCAGCCCTCCAAGTCGTCAAGAAGAAAGAAGAAGCACAACAACAACAACTCCAGCAACAAGAACTGTGCTGTGACAACGACTGCTGCCCCTTTGCAAGCCGTACCGGCTCAACAGCAGTCTCACCACCGACAAGCTCCGGTGATCAATGCACCGCCAGCTAAGCGCGCTTACACAGGTCCTTACCCGCTCTGCCCGACATGCTCATATCATCATCCGGTGGGAATCGCCTGTCGTTTCTGTGCCCACTGCAATCTTTACGGGCATTTCACTGCGAACTGTCGCTATGGTCCCCGTCAAGCCCCAATTCAAGCCGCCGCTCACCAAGCTCTACTTCCAGCCCCTCAAGGCCAACCTGCAGCTCAAGCACCCGCGGTCAATTCTCGAGTCTGTTTTGCATGTGGTGATCCTAACCACTTTGCAAACATGTGCCTGAACAGGGTTGTGAAACAAGAACCCCAGCAGCAGCAGCCTCAGCAGCAACAGCAAGCAGCCCGTGCCAGAACCTTTAACATCAACGCCCGTCAAGCCCAGGCTGACAACAATGTGGTTAATGGTACGTTCCTTGTGAATGGTATTTATGCATCATGTTTGTTTGATACTGGAGCCGATAACTGCTTTGTGTTGTTTGAATTCGAGAAGCTCCTTAGCCGTAAGCGTTCTTATCTCCCCTCATCATTCGAAGTCGAAGTTGCTACTGGAAGAACCGTCGCTATTAACTCTGTTCTTCGTGATTGTACCCTAGAGCTCAACAATCACATCTTCCCAATCGACCTTATCCCCATGCAACTCGGAAGTTTTGACATCATAGTAGGCATGGACTTTCTTCGCGAAAACCATGCCGAAGTTGTGTGCTTTGAAAAGATGATTCGATTCTCGCTCGCGAATGGTGATTTATTGTGTGTGTACGGTGAAACAGTTTCGAAGGGTCTTAAACTTATGTCATGCGTCCAAGCTAGAAAGTATCTCCGCAAGGAATACAGCGCTTTCTTGGCCAACATTGTAGTAGCGGAGAAGGAAAGGAAAAAGAAGGTTGAAATCAAAGACGTTCCAGTGGTTCGTGAATTTCCTCAGGTGTTCCCTGATGATCTTCCTGGACTACCGCCAAGTCGTGATATCGACTTTCGTATCGACCTTATTCCTGGAGCTAACCCTGTTGCCAAAGCCCCTTATCGACTCGCGCCATCCGAAATGAGGGAACTCTCAAGCCAACTCCAGGAGTTACTTGAAAAAGGTTTTATTCGACCGAGCACCTCTCCTTGGGTCGCGCTAGTCCGTTTCGTCAAAAAGAAGGATGGGTCGTTCAGGATGTGCATCGACTATCGGGAATTGAATAAGCTGACCATCAAGAACCGTTACCCTTTGCCTCGAATCGATGACTTATTTGATCAGCTGCAAGGTGCCAAGTGTTTCTCAAAGATCTATCTACGGTCAGGCTATCATCAGTTGCGCATCCAAGAGGAAGATATACCTAAAACAGCCTTTCGCACTCGATACGACCACTATGAGTTCGTTGTTATGCCTTTTGATCTAACCAACGCGCCCGCGGTTTTTATGGATCTGATGAATCATGTGTGTAAGCCTTATCTTGACCGTTTCGTCATCGTGTTCATCGACAATGTCTTGATTTATTCCAAGTCGAAAGCCGAACACGCGCAACATCTACGTTTGGTTCTCGAGTTACTCCAGGGAAACCAACTCTACGCCAAGTTTTCCAAGTGCAAATTCTGGTTGGAGGAAGTTCAGTTTCTGGGTCACATCGTGAATAGTCAGGGTATTCATGTCGATCCCGCGAAGATTGAAGCAGTCAAAAGCTGGATTACGCCTAAGAACCCGTCTGAAGTTCGATCATTTCTTGGATTAGCGGGTCATTATCGACGATTTATCAAAGGATTCTCTAAGATCGCTGTGCCGCTTACCGCTCTTACCCATAAAGACAGGTCTTTTGTTTGGCGAACTGAACAAGAGTCTGCTTTCCAAACCCTCAAGCGCAAGCTCCGCAATGCTCCTGTTCTCACGTTGCCGGACGAAAACGACAATTTCATTGTCTACTGTGATGCTTCCAACCTTGGCCTTGGCTGTGTTCTCATGCAACGAGACAAGGTTATAGCTTACGCCTCTCGCCAGCTCAAAATCCACGAGAAGAACTATACAACCCACGATCTCGAGCTAGGCGCAGTTGTTTTTGCGTTAAAGATTTGGCGACACTACCTGTATGGTACCAAGTGTACGATCTTCACCGATCATAGGAGTTTACAACACATCTTTAATCAGAGAGAACTTAACATGCGTCAACGCCGATGGGTAGAACTTCTTAACGATTACGACCGTGAGATTCGTTATCACCCGGGCACGGCAAATGTTGTAGCCGACGCACTCAGCAGACGGAGTTATTTGCTCAGTATTCGCAATACCCAAGCCCAGCACAACCTCGAAGCTCTCATCCGCGAAGCCCAGCACGCCTGTTTTAACGAACACACTTTGAAGAAGGAGAGAATCTATCACGATGGAGCTCAGCTTATAAGCAAAGCAGATGGGATTTCTATTATCTGGACCGAATTTGTATCCCTAGGCGGACCAATTTGCGAAAGATTATAATGAACGAAGCCCACAAATCTCGGTATTCTATTCATCCTGGTGCTGACAAAATGTACCAGGACCTTCGATACAAGTACTGGTGGCCGGGAATGAAGAGAGATATCGCCCTCTATGTTGGAAGTTGCCTGACTTGTGCGAGAGTTAAGGCTGAACACCAACGACCTTCTGGCTTACTCGAACAACCTCCAATCCCCATATGGAAGTGGGAGAGTATAGCTATGGATTTTATAACCAAACTTCCGCCCACGCCATCAGGTCACGACAGCATTTAGGTTATAGTAGATCATCTGACTAAATCAGCCCACTTTTTGCCAATACGGGAAGACTACAAGGTAGAACGACTAGCCCGAATCTACACCGACGAGATCATTTGTAATCATGGTAAGCTCGTGATATCATTTCAGACCGTGATTCTCGGTTTACTTCGTGATTGTGGGAAACATTTCAAGCGGCTCTTGGTACGTCGCTTAACCTGAGTACTGCATTCCATCCTTAAACCGACGGACAGACTGAAAGAACAATCTGTACTCTTGAGGACATGCTCCGAGCGTGTGTTATAGACTTCAGAGGTAGTTGGAACAAATACCTACCGTTAGTCAAATTCTCGTACAACAACAGCTATCATGCCAGCATACAAATGGCACCATTCGAGGCTTTATATGGAAGAAGATGTCGTTCGCCTATTGTATGGCACGAGATCGGTCATTCGCAATTAACCAGTCCCGAGTTACTACAAGAAATGACTGACAAAATCCTCCAGATTCGTGACAACTTGGCAAAGGCCAGGGATAGACAGAAAAGTTACGCCGATAGAAGACGCAAGCCCCTTGAATTTGACGTTGGCGACTACGTACTCCTAAAGGTGTCACCTTGGAAGGGTGTGGTCAGATTCGGCAAGAAAGGAAAACTAGCGCCTCGATATGTTGGACCTTTTAAGATTCTGGAAAGGATCGGAAAAGTCGCCTACAAACTCGAACTACCGGAGGAACTCAGTAACATCCACCCAACTTTCCATGTGTCGAACCTCCGAAAATGCCTAGCTGATCATGATCTGATTGTACCCCTCGACGATCTTCAGGTCAACGAGACGTTACACTTCGTGGAAAAGCCTGTCGAAATCATGGATCGCCAAACCAAGCAACTCAAACGCTCACGCATCCCTATCGTGAAAGTCCGATGGGAAGGCAAACGAGGCGCGGAGTTCACTTGGGAACTCGAAAGCGACATGAGGGCCAAGTACCCGTAGTTGTTCCAATGAAGATCTGAAGCGTCAAATTGGTAATTCACGGTGCTGTGCAGCTTCGAGCCTAATTTCGGGACGAAATTCCCTAAACAAGGGGAGGCTGTAACACCCCGTGTTTTCGAATGTCAAAGTCAAAGTCAAAGTCCAAGTAAACTTTGACTGTAAGTAGTCTATTGTGTGTTTTATTTGTATTATGTGGAGTAAGTGTTGTAATCAGAAAGAATCGAAGTAATCAAATGTTTTAACGCGAACCAATTTACGACTGTGAATAGTAGGAAGTAACAATGCGATAAAGTTAACTAATCAGTAATCAAACCGATCTAACCATCATCGAACTCAAATCTCGAATTACGCGAACTTTGGTTGTTGTTATACGTGTGTGTGCGCCTTATGTGTTGCCTGTGCGTGTTTACTTTATGTTTTGTGTGGTGATCAATCGAAACTCGAATCGAAACTCGAAACTCAAAACCGAATGCAATCGAAATCGAACTACGACGAATGATAACATAAGGATAGGGTGAAATATAGATGATTGTATGTTAGATATAGTAGTTGGGACTGAAAGTAATTTGGATAGGAAACTCTATCGTACTCGTATCATCTTCAATCGAAATCGAAATATCGAAAATCGTCGCACCGAACACTCGAACCAGGCTGCTAATCGATCAGGCTGTCAGCCGATCGAACAGCCCAGCCGATCGAACAGGCTGTTCGATCGAGCAGGCTGTCCGATTGGGATGCCAACCGATCGGCCAGCCCTTTCCTCATTTGGAGCCTATAAATAGAGCTGTCATTGTCACTCTTTACCACTTTTGGAAAGCTCTGACCGACCAGCTCGTGCTCCCCTTCTTTTCTCAGATTTCTTCTGATTCCGGTAAGTTTTCATCCTAAATCTTGTACTTTCTTGATCAAAACATGCTCCTACACCTTTCTATCTTTCAAATTTTGATTTATAATCGTGAAATCACCAAGATCTAAGCATTCTTGGATGATGTCATCATGGTGTTCTTCAAGAACATCATGTCTTGGCTTCAATCCACCATAAATAGCTCGGATCCAACCGATTTCCACATAAACAAGCTAAGATCTACCAAAGATCTAAACATTTACATGATGTGAAGGATTGAAGAAAGGATTTCCAACTTTCTTTCAACTCTTTTACACTCAATGCCTTCAAACCGGTAGAAACGGAGCTTGAGCCAACTCACCAAACACTCTAATGGTTGTGCGGTTCAAGATTCGGATCCTACCTACGAGGTTCACCGACTTCGGGATAAACAACAAACTACCATTCCGAACAGTTCACCGGCCGGACTTGGGTGATTCCTGTCCGAGCAGGAGAAACAAGTAAGAATGAAAGTTCCATGGTTTAGCTCGTTGACAAACTACCTCAATATAACGCCAGATAATCAGAACAACCAAGTGTTAGACGAACAGGCCGACCAGGTCAGGATGCTGGCCGAACGGTTAGGCTGCTCGAACGAACAGCCCAACCGATCGGACATGCCAGCCGATCGACCAGGTCAGCCGATCGGCTAGCATATGGCCCCACACTTAACAATTTCATGAAGTATAGTATTGAACGAGGTATTGTTCGATCGAACAACTGTTCGTCAACATTTCTCCTCGGATCATGAGATACTATGCATCAACACTTAGTCGATTTTCAATTCGTTTGTCGTATAGGAATGCCACCCGATCGAGCATGCTATTCGATCGAGTAGGCTGTTCGATCGAGTGACATCCTGATGAGGACTACTACTGAAGTTCCTAACCGATCGGTTATTCCGACCGATCGAACGGTTCGTTCGATCGATCGACCTGAAAGGTAAGAACACTTTAGTGTTCTCAAATGCTACAACGAAAACTTCAAAAGTACAAGCCATCATACACAAACACATCCTTCACAAAGGAAGAAACAATCTACTCGAACGCCCTGACCGATCGAGCCTACCGGCCGATCGAACAGGCTGTCCGAACGGATTGTCCAGCCGAACGAACAACCCACTCGATCGAACCAACTGTTCGATCGACCAGGCTGTCCAACCCACTTACACTTGTTTCCATTCTACGTGTTATTCATCGTTATGCTATCGAACTGTTCAGGCTAACCCTACTCCCAAGCGCTCCCTTCAATCCATCAATCAATCGAAGTGAGTATACTCGATCCCTTTTTGCTTTAGCACTTTTGGGTGTTACATACGTTACTTATCAAAATCACAAATCAAACACACTACTCAATTACTTGAACGCTAACCAATATGCATGTATTACGTGACTAAATGAATGCTTGTTGATTGTGTTTACACGTGGAATGTTGTCTACCTGCCTTAACGACGTAGTACTATAGTTTGGACTCAACACCCGTTTACACGGGGGTTGTTACGGACAATTACTTGCATGGATTACGGTGGTAATCATGTATTGCGAACCGTCTCGGAAGGTCAACCCGCAGTCATTGGTATCGATAGGTCCATGTCGATAATTAACATGCTTCGTTTTCCTCTGTGTACGTGCTGGTTATGCATAAACTATTCGAACTCTATATGCTATTATCAAACTTGTATGCTCACCTTTACAATATATGTATTGACTTTATTTTAACGTATGTGACAGGTGTTTAAGATGTTTGCTTGCTAGGAAAGCGAGGCTAGAATAAAGCTCTAGAGGCCCCCAGCAAATAGTTGTCTGTCAGGAAAGAGCAACTAGAGCATAGTTGTCTGTAGATCTTGTCAAGTTGGGTCTTTAGGAGCATTTGAACAATATTTATTTGTCCTATTTAAAATCTGAGTTGTCGGAACAGAATATTTGACTAGTTGTTATCTGTAATAATTTGTTTGTTATTTGTGACACGGTATGGGATGTGTTAATTTAAACTGAATAGTAATGATAATTGTTATGGAAACTTCTGGACAATCTGTTTCGCTCAGTGCCATGCCCCGATCATTCCGCCATCGGTTGGGGTGTGACAAATTATTTGATGAAATTTCTGTTGCCATTGTATTATGGTCAAGAGTGGTTTGGAAGGGAGGTGGTGGGGTTGGTCCATGTAGTGCATGTGATGTAGGACTGGAATCAGTGGCTTGACCACTTAATTGAATAGTGTTTTATAGTTGACTTTGGTCAATAATGGTTACAATTGGTGTTGTTTGACAGGAACTTTGAGTTGCGGAACTTTGTGAATCAGAAGAGACTTTATATCGTGAAGGAATCACAATTTCAAACCTGTAATCCTGTTGAACAACTTTTAATTTTCCTGTATCATTAGTAGATTTAGCAGTAACATCTTCAAATTAGAATTTTTTTAAGATCAAACAGTTCTGCAGGATTGGCAGGGATTTTTAATAAAGAAAGTGCAATGAACTTTACATTAAAGGTCTCTTCTATAGTCATGGTCCTTGTGTTAAACACTTTGTAGCCCTTGGCTGTAGAAGAGTATCCTAAGAAATAATGATGTGTGTAAAATGCAACATATAAATTGCATCAAATGAAGCATAAAACTAACCCTTTTTTAGTACTAATGTTGGAAAAAGTGTGCTTTTGTCTTCCTTTTATATTTTTAGGACCAAATGAGCTTAATTGAACAAAAGTAACAAATATGCAGCCAAATCTAACATAAATACAAAGAAAAGGGATAAACGTGGCATGCCCGACCCCTCGACAGCATCTTCCTAAGCAAAAACAAGAGAACAGAAGGCTGACCACGGCCCCGTGCCCAGCGAACACGGGGGCGTGGCCAGTTGTCTGCAGAAAAGACAAAGCTATAGAAGCTTCTATTCCCAACATGGGGGCATGCCCAGCTCAACACGGGCCGTGGTCAACGCTAAGATTCGCAGAATTCAGCAAATCTTGATAGTACAGATACGCTTCTACACACGGGGCCGTGCCCAGCGAACACGGGGGCGTGTGGAGCTTAATACAGACAATTGCAATTAATGAAGAAAGAGAAAAGGGATGGACACGGGGCCGTGCCCAATGGACACGGTGCCGTTTCCGGGCTTCTGTGCAGGCTATAAATAGGGGTGCTTGGCTCACTTCAAAGGCATCCCTTGGCAAACCACCTCTCTCCCACTTCACCCACACTCCACCACCACTACAACACCCATATCCACCACCATCATCCATCATCCACCTTAGAGTTTGTGTAGTAGTCTCGGGATCCAAGATTGATAGTAAGAGTTCTTGACAATCAAAGGCCATGTTTGCCTACGTCTCTTACATCACTTGGTGAAGACAAGCATTTAATGTAATACTTTTGATTTTTAATCTTTTCGCACTTTTTATTTGGTTTGTATTAATGACTTTAATAACTAGTTTCTTATGTTGAAGGTTAAACATCCTTATCATTTGTCCGTGGTGTCTTGGCGTTATTTTACTATCTATATAAAATAAAAGATTTACACCATTCATATCTCTACGGTCTATCTAGAGATATGTTGGCTACCTGGTCGGGGGTTAAGGGAATGGTTTGGTAAGGTTCTTGCCTTGTTCAGTGTATAGATCCTGCAAGGACCTCCTTCAATACCCACTGGTATTGGATGGCGGGGGTGCGAATGGCTTGATCCCCTCATATGTAAACTACTATTAATATATTAACCCGGCTACTTGGGATTGTATCCCTGCTGACTCAAACCACTTAGCCGAGGGTAACGTCACCTTCAAAAGAGGGGCCTACCACATTACACATTAATAACTTAATTAATTATCTTTAAATATTCCGACCCTTTAGGATTGTATCCTTGCTGACTCAAACTTCTGGGTTGAGGGTAACGTCACCTTCAAAAGAGGGGCCTACTACTATAACTAAGATAATCTCTTAAAAAGTGCAAAAGTGCGGAAATCATCAAAGGTTACATTAAAGGCGAGTCGGATCCAAGTGATTCATCTTGTCTATCGGTTTTATTTTTATTTTCAGCATTTTTAGTTTTTATTTTCATGTTTAAAACATTTTCTAAAACTTTTGATTTGATTAGACGTTGAGGATAAACCTCGGTATCTTACCAACGCTATACTATGCTCACGATGGGCGCCCTTGCCCATATGTGTGTTTAGCGTTAGTAGAATATCGTGTTTTATAAATTTAAAACTTGACTAGAGTGTTAAAAAGGGCTTAAAATATCAATAAAAGTATATTACGCTACACATGCATCAAGTTTTTGGTGCCATTTCCGGGGACACAAGGATTTTAAGATAGCTTAAAATCGATGGCCTAATCAGTTTTTCAAAACCTTTTCAAAATCGCGTGCACATCTTTTTCATTTTAGTTAGTTTTTGCATTACAGTAGACTGAACACGGGGTCGTGCTCGCTGAACACGCCCCCGTGCTGCATATTTTTTTCAAAACTCCCAGATTCAGAGTCTGAACATGGGGTCGTGTTCACTGAACACGCCCACGTGCTGCACAAAACCAGTCACATTCTTTAAAACGCCCAGATACAGAACCTGAACACGGGGCTGTGTCCAGCCTCTGTTTCTGTTTTTATTTTTGTTTTCTGGTCCCGAGACTCTGTTGTGATCTGCTGAGTGATTCTTATGGATCAATACTCAGGAGGTAACAACTACCACTACGAGGAGGATGATTATAGGGAAGACTATTGTACCATTTGTGGTAATCCTCATTCAGTACAATATTGTGACCTATTTGAACCATCCCCTTCGTACACACCCTATGAGGAGCCCAGGTACGAGCGATCCACTTCATACACAACCTATGAAGAGCCAAGGTATGAACCTTCTCCCTCATACTCATATTTTGATGAACCAAGGTATGAGCCTTCATACTCATACTTTGAGGAACCAAGATATGAGCCTCCACCTTCATATGCTTACTATGAGGAACCATGGCGTGAACAACCCACCTCATATGAGTACTATGAAGAACCAAGTTACGACCCTTATTCATCATATACTTACAATGAGGGACAGTGATATGAACCATCTACCTCATATGAGTATTATGAGGAACCAAGGATCGAACTTCCGAATTCAAGCTTTGAGGATAATTATTCAACTCAATTTGACGAACCACCAACTATTTCACCCGTAGCCGAAAAGATAATAGAACACCTTAAAACTATCAAGTGCTATATAAAAGAAGCCCGCGCAAGGGAAGAGGAATCCCGCGCAAGGGAAGAATTAACATGTAATAAAGAAGAGATGGTTGAAGAGGTAAAAATGGAAGAACAAGTAAGTGAAAAGCCGACACATGAGTTAAACAACGAAAAAGGTGAGTCCGATAACGTTAAAATTCAAGAAGAGTCTAATTTTCAAGAAATTAATCTCTTGTCACCTTCTTTCGAAAACCATTGTTTAGTACCCACTCATGCTAAGTTTTTAAAGAGTTAAACGCTAACACTAAAATTGACGAAATGGTAAGTGTTAGGGGAGGATTTCCCAAGGATCATGGATCCTCAAGTGCTGCCAGGATCATGGATCCTTAATTATGTCTGGATTTAGGACCCTCGAAATATGTTACAGGACCAGGATTCAGGATCCTCATTGTTATCCTTATACTAACGATTGTCTGCCTTGTTCGTAAGCTTGTTTTGCAGGAGCATGGGCATGGACTGACTCTTACCGATATTCTTGGGGAATATGCTCATAATATTCTGCACGTGCATGGACTTGTGAACATTGTGGGAGATCGTGGGGAGCTTGCACAATGTTCGGATAGTTAGTTACTTTAGTTATTTCTAAATCAGGGAATAACAAGTGATGCGTGTGTAGTGCGATATATTTTAGATGTATATTTAAGCCCTTTTTACACTTTTAGCCAAGTTTTAAATTTATAAAAACACGATATTTACTAACACTAAACACACATATGGGCAAGTGCACCCATCGTGGACGTAGTATAGTGTTGGTAAGATACCGAGGTCGTCCAAGGACACAAGAGCTTTTAGTACCGGTTTATCCTCAACGTCTAATCAAATCAAAAAGTGAGAAAAAATGTTTTAATCTAAGAAAATAAAAACTAACTAAATGCTGAAAAATAAAATAAAATAAAAACAGATAGACAAGATGAATCACTTGGATCCGACACGTGTATTAGTATAACCTTTGATTATTTTCGCACTTTTGCACTTGTTTAAGAGATTATCTTAGTTATTGTAGTAGGCCCCTCTTTTGAAGGCGACGTTACCCTCAACCCAGTAGTTTGAGTCAGCAAGGATACAATCCTAAAGGGTTGGATTATTGAAAGATAATGAATTAAGTTATTAATGCAAATTGTGGTAGGCCCCGCTTTCGGCGGTGACGTTACCCTCGGCTAAGTAGTCTGAGTCAGCAGGGATACAGTCCTAAATAGCCGGGTTATAGTATTAATAGTAGTTAACTTATGAGGGGGTCAAAGAGTTTGGATCCCCGCCATCCAATACCTATAGGCATTGAAGGAGATCCTACTAAATTTGACCCAGGTCCCAAGCAGGACCTCTAAACGCTGAACAAGGGCAAGACCCTTACCGAACCGTTCTCTTAACCCCCGACCAGGTAGCCAACATACCTCCATATAGACCGTGGAGATATGAATGGTGAAAATCTTTTATTTTATATAGACAGTAAAATAACGCCAAGACACCACGGACAAACGATAAGGAAAGATCACCTTCAACATAAGTAACTAGTTATTAAAGTCATTAATACAAAACCAAATAAAAAGTGCAAAAGATTAAAAATAAAAAGTATTATACTAAACACTTGTCTTCACCAAGTGATGTAAGAGACTTAGGCAAACATGGCCTTGATTGTCAAGAACTCTTACGATCAATCTTGGATCCCGAGACGACTCACACACTCTATGATGGACAATGGATGATGGTGGTGGATGATGGTGTTATGGTGGTGGTGGGTGGTGGATGAAGTGTGAGAGAGGTGGTGTGATGTAAGAGACTTAGGCAAACATGGCCTTGATTTTCAAGAACTCTTACGATCAATCTTGGATCCCGAGACGACTCACACACTCTATGATGGACAATGGATGATGGTGGTGGATGATGGTGTTATGGTGGTGGTGGGTGGTGGATGAAGTGTGAGAGAGGTGGTGTGCCAAGGGATGAGATGGAATGAAACCAAGCACTCCTATTTATAGGCTGAACAGAAGGCTGGGCACGGCCCCGTGTCCGCTGGACACGCCCCCGTGCCCGTCTGACACTCTCTCTCCTCATTAATTGTAATTCGCAATTACAATTAATGCGCCTGCTGTACTTTCACCACGCCCCCGTGCCCGCTGGACACGGCCCCGTGGTGGGCAATAGAAGCTTCTATAAGTTTGTCTTTTATGCTGCTTCTTGGGCACGGCCCCGTGTCCGCTGGACACGGGGCGTGTTCAGTCTTCTGCTTTCTCTTCTTTGTCTTGGAGGATGCCGTTGAGGGTCTGGGCAGTCTACTTTTATTCCTTTTCTTGTATTTATGCTAGAATTAGTTGTCTTTTTGCTTCTTTTGTGAATTTGAGCTCATTTCATCATGAAAATACAAAAGAAAGACAAAAACACTCTTTTTCCAACATTAGTACTTAAAAAGGGTTAGTTTTATGCCTTAATTGATGTGATTTATATGTTGCATTTTACACACATCAAATACCCCCACACTTGAACTTTTGCTTGTCCTCAAGCAAAACTCTTTAAATGTGGCTTACACTCCCAAATGGAACGGGTAGAAGAGAAAGTTTTTGGCTTGTCCTAGAGTGTCGGGAATCCAAGATCTTTGTAAGTTTTATTTTTATTTATTTACAATCCTATTCGTTATGATTTATTTAGAACGTTTCATAAGATAAATTACTTATTCGGGCATAGCATGCCTTATTAAAATTCCATTTATATACAAGTTCACATACCTCATGGGAGATCACTCAACACTCGGCCGAAGGTGTAATTTTTAGTGAATCACTCGAGAGCGGCATGGAACTTACGCCTTCCATAGGCTTGCCAAGCAATCAATCCTCCTCCTTTTTAACTTTTTACCTTTGTAAATATCAAGAGGACTTTTTGGGTGAAGGGTTAGGCTTGGGTTAAAGGTGGGTGGTTGGGTTAGTGGTTAGTAAAAGGGCGAAAATCGTAAAAAGCGTCGGTTTTCGTGACATACCTTGTTTTTAGTGACTTTTTGTTTTGAAGTATTTCTCCATACAAGCTTTTATATAGCTTTTGTTTGTTTTTGACTTCATCAAAATTATTATTATTTTTTTTAAGTCACATAAAATGGCGAGCTTACGAAAAACCGAGTTTGTTACTAAAATAAAGGGTGAAAAATAAAAAAGGGTTTTTGGTAGGTAAAAAGGTTTTAGGGTAATGAAATGAAAGGTTTAGGCTCAAAGGGGCTAACTAGGGGGATTTTGGGTAGGTGGTAAAAAAATGAAAAATAATGGTGTAGAAAGAAAAATATGGTTAGTCCTAATGCCTCCATCACTTACTTACTTGGGTTTAAGTTGGTAAGGACCGGGAATGTATCGTCGTGGCAAGTTCTAGAGTTGTAAGAACCAAGCGGCTATTCACACAAGAAACGAAAAATGAGCATTTAGTCTAAAGATGTATATTTGTATGCTCAATAAAGGCTCAAAACTCACTTTTGTGGGAATGGGTTTTTAATGTGATCAAGTATATATAATCGAATTTTTAACTAGACTTGTTATGCCGTTTCGTAATTTTCTTATGTTGGTTCTTTGTTATCACGACGCTATCGGTTGTAAATTTGTAAAAATATAACCTTTTTAGAACTTGTTATTCCCAAATTAAACCAAGACAAGCAAATAGTAAAAAAAAACGAAAAGTTTTTGAAAAAATTTGGGGTGTTTAGCGGTTCCAATAGAGTTTTGTGTAAGGCTTGTAATTAGGATTTGCAAAATTCAAGGTTTTAGCATCCCCCCACACTTAAATTACACATTGTCCTCAATGTGTCCAAAAATAATATTTTCGGTTGATTAGAATGTGTAAAAGTGGGTTAAAAAACAAAGATTTATGTTACTGGCTTCCTGGACACGGCCCCGTGGTGACCGGGCACGGCCCCGTGGTCAGGTGCCAGTAACAGAAATTAAAGAATTAAGACAGAAGCCTGGACACGGGGGCGTGTCCGCTGAACACGGCCCGTGTCCAGTTACCTGAACTGGGTGTTTTTCTGCAGGTGGCTCAGCACGGGGTCGTGTTGGTTGGGCACGGCCCGTGTTGAGCCTTCTGTGATGGAGATTTGTGTCGGGTTGCTCTGTTCTTCGTGCATGGGTCCATTTTTCTCGTTCCCTTTTTCATCCATTACCACCATGAGTGTGTTTTATTCATTAATAACCATCAATCTTAGAAACCATCATATCATTGCAAACATAGAGAATTACATATAGTTAGCTAAATAACTAAGGGATACATGAGGTTATCATAAAGGTTCTACTTATTTAGGAAAATTTCGGGAATAGCTCCCCGATGTAGTAACACCCTTTAGCCGGCGGCTCCTCGGTTGTTGTTCAAAGCCATTCTTCTATCTCCCTTGGGAGGTAGAAGGTAGCTTCATTCTCTTCAGTGGCTTGAGGAGGAACACTCACCGGGACTCCTTGCACCACCCTTGGTTGAGGCATTTGGTGCATGGCGTGCCATTCGGCCGGAATGATGACCTCGGGTACTACATTCCACGCTCTTTGGGTTATCACGGGAACCAAAGGCGGGGAAGCGAGAAGGTTTAACCTCTGGTGCAGGAGGTTTACTTCTCGAAGACAGCCCTCCAATCCTACCGTCAGATGATTAATACGGTCCACTAATGCTTCTTCTACTCCCGTCATTTCGTCTATGGCTTCCCTCAAAGCGTAAACATAGTTTACTAGGGAATCTTCTGCTATGGACGACCTTCTTCCATTTCGGTTATTTCGTGAAGATGATCCGCTATTCCTGCTGGCCATTTTCTGTGAAAGAAACCGACGATAACTAAACTTTTTCAGAGTAGTACCTCGAACACGGCCCCGTGCTCACTGAGCACGGCCCCGTGTTCAGTTGTCTGCAGGATTTTTGTCTAACGATTCTTGGGTTTTAAATTATTTTAACATCTTTTAACTGTGGTTTAAGCTCAGATAATTTAAAACAAAATTATGGAACTAACTTTAAACAAGAACCCTTAGCCAATAATCTTACAAACTTCTCATAGAAGATTGGAATCATGGGGCTTCCAAGCTTCTATGGAGGAGATGTTTTGAAAAATTTTGAAAGAAGGAGAAATGAACAAAAGTGGAAAAGACAAGATGGTCCTTGGGAACCTTCTTTTAGCACTTACCTAGGAGGGTATATGTGAAGATCCCAGGAATCTCTGTTTAGTGAAGTGGTCAAAAATGAGCAGGAATCAGGCTGCATTTAAAGAAAACGACAGCACACTGGACACGGCCCCGTGTCCGCTGGGCACGGCCCCGTGTGCAGAGAAAATCCTGACACAATTTGTCCGTATTCTGACGAAATCAGCAGAGAATCTTCTGAGTGAACACGGGGTCGTGTTGACCTGGCACGGCCCCGTGTCGGGAGGCTGTTTTATGGAGTTTGTTGCTCCTAAGGAGCTTATTTATATCGGGTGGTTCTTGATTTGTTGGAACAACCCCAAAGTGCCTAAGATACCTTAATTGTCCTATACTAAGGCGAGAACGCAAGAGGTTATCGGTGAGGGTAATTCCTATTTTCATTCTAGGTGGACAAGTCCAACCCTTTTCCGGGCTCTCGTTAAAGAAGGTGTATGCCGAATCGCTCAGGTCTATGTATGCATCGAACGAAGTCGATGGGGAGTCCTTCACGGCACAATCGGCACAGGGACGACTATCGTCCAAGTCTTTTCTAGGTATGAAGGTATTTTTGGGAGCAACGAGGTTGTCGGAATGCGGTTCCAACGTTTCCTCATGGTCATCATCTTGGGGCGGATCAATAAAATCCTTCCTAAGTTCTTTTGACCAATTGAGAATTAGTTCTTCTAGTTGAAATAACTCGTCAAGGAGCATTTCCCCTAGAATATCTGGCTGGGCGCATTCGAGGGAGAGATAGTGCTTATTTTTACTTTCGCCCCTCTTAAGGTTACAAGGAATCGGTGGGTCTATATAGTGGGGCCTATAATTTAGAAAGTAACATTTTAATTCCTCATGTTCGCCTCCACATAATCGACACCACATACCATAAGAGTGCCAAAAGTAAAAAGAATTACTATCACTCATGTTTGTGTCAGAAATTACCAACCGCCGGGATCTAACGGTTCTGTTTTCAGTAAGAGAATCTTGGGCACGGGGGCGGGTTGAGTGGACACGGCCCCGTGTTCAGCTTACTGTCTGACTTAAAACAGGATTGCCAGTTCCAGTGATTGAGCACGGGGGCATGTTCAGCAGGCACGACCCCGTGCTGAGCTCTGCAGAAGCTGAAAAACTAAGAAAAATCCTAAAAATTAAAAAGAAAAATAAAAATATGATTAGGCCGTTGATTCCTAACTTTCTTAAAATCCTTGTGTCCCCGGCAGCGGCGCCAAAAACTTGATGCGTGTGTAGTGCGATATATTTTAGATGTATATTTAAGCCCTTTTTACACTTTTAGCCAAGTTTTAAATTTATAAAAACACGATATTTACTAACACTAAACACACATATGGGCAAGTGCACCCATCGTGGACGAAGTATAGTGTTGGTAAGATACCGAGGTCGTCCAAGGACACAAGAGCTTTTAGTACCGGTTTATCCTCAACGTCTAATCAAATCAAAAAGTGAGAAAAAATGTTTTAATCTAAGAAAATAAAAACTAACTAAATGCTGAAAAATAAAATAAAATAAAAACAGATAGACAAGATGAATCACTTGGATCCGACACGTGTATTAGTATAACCTTTGATTATTTTCGCACTTTTGCACTTGTTTAAGAGATTATCTTAGTTATTGTAGTAGGCCCCTCTTTTGAAGGCGACGTTACCCTCAACCCAGTAGTTTGAGTCAGCAAGGATACAATCCTAAAGGGTTGGATTATTGAAAGATAATGAATTAAGTTATTAATGCAAATTGTGGTAGGCCCCGCTTTCGGCGGTGACGTTACCCTCGGCTAAGTAGTCTGAGTCAGCAGGGATACAGTCCTAAATAGCCGGGTTATAGTATTAATGGTAGTTAACTTATGAGGGGGTCAAAGAGTTTGGATCCCCGCCATCCAATACCTATGGGCATTGAAGGAGATCCTACTAAATTTGACCCAGGTCCCAAGCAGGACCTCTAAACGCTGAACAAGGGCAAGACCCTTACCAAACCGTTCCCTTAACCCCCGACCAGGTAGCCAACATACCTCCATATAGACCGTGGAGATATGAATGGTGAAAATCTTTTATTTTATATAGACAGTAAAATAACGCCAGGACACCACGGACAAACGATAAGGAAAGATCACCTTCAACATAAGTAACTAGTTATTAAAGTCATTAATACAAAACCAAATAAAAAGTGCAAAAGATTAAAAATAAAAAGTATTATACTAAACACTTGTCTTCACCAAGTGATGTAAGAGACTTAGGCAAACATTGCCTTGATTGTCAAGAACTCTTACGATCAATCTTGGATCCCGAGACGACTCACACACTCTATGATGGACAATGGATGATGGTGTTATGGTGGTGGTGGGTGGTGGATGAAGTGTGAGAGAGGTGGTGTGCCAAGGGATGAGATGGAATGAAACCAAGCACTCCTATTTATAGGCTGAACAGAAGGCTGGGCACGGCCCCGTGTCCGCTGGACACGCCCCCGTGTCCGCTGGACACGCCCCCGTGCCCGTCTGACACTCTCTCTCCTCATTAATTGTAATTCGCAATTACAATTAATGCGCCTGCTGTACTTTCACCACGCCCCCGTGCCCGCTGGACACGACCCCGTGGTGGGCAATAGAAGCTTCTATAAGTTTGTCTTTTATGCCGCTTCTTGGGCACGGCCCCGTGTCCGCTGGACACGGGGCGTGTTCAGTCTTCTGCTTTCTCTTCTTTGTCTTGGAGGATGTCGTTGAGGGTCCAGGCAGTCTACTTTTATTCCTTTTCTTGTATTTATGCTAGAATTAGTTGTCTTTTTGCATCTTTTGTGAATTTGAGCTCATTTCATCATGAAAATACAAAAGAAAGACAAAAACACTCTTTTTCCAACATTAGTACTTAAAAAGGGTTAGTTTTATGCCTTAATTGATGTGATTTATATGTTGCATTTTACACACATCAACAAGCTTGAGTAGAAACACTTAGCGAATTTGGCAAAAACACACACACTTGAACAACTCTCAGCAGTTTACTTAGCATTTCTACACACTTCTACACTCATACACTCTAGTGATCCTTGTATCAAGCTTGTTATCATCCCGAGTTGTAATACATTTTTTGTTTAATCCTAGTTGGTGATCGGTAGTTTCCATCACCCGAGGTTTTTTATGCCGGAGATCATCTTTTGATCAAGGGCTTTTTTCTCGTACAAATCCTCGTGTTGTTCTTTATTCGAATTGCAAGTTGTTCATACAATTGTTCATATATTCAAGCATCACACCTCACAACAAAAGATTTGGTTGTATTATCCTTGCTTGATTTTTGACCAAAACAGTTTGGCGCCCACCGTGGGCAATTGGTGCTTCATTCCTAAGGAATTCTTGTCTTTGTGATCATTTCGGTTCGTTATTTCCAAGCAGATGGCTTCTTCAGCAAAGAACACTTCAAGTTCAATGCCGGCAATCAGTTCTTCACAGGGCGTTCCACCTTTGCCTCCACCACCTTCTGGATCCCAGAAGAATGCTGAAAATCCCGCAAAGAGACCAAGCCCTATTTTCTCAAAACCTCCAACTTCTTCTGTTTCTTCTAATCCTACTACTAGTGACCTTTTTACTTTGATTTTGCAGATGAAGGATCACATACAACAGTAGGATAAAACCAACGAAAAGATTCTCAAGGAAATTGGAGATATCAAAAAATAGAAGAGATCAGCGGAGGATCATTCTCCATTAGTGCCTAGGTCTCTGAATTTCGACACCCCGGTCATAACCTCACAGCATTCTGCAGCTCCGGATGTCCAGTACTTGGGTGGATTTACAAGAATGCGTTACGGATCATCAGCAATGACTCAGGCCCTAGGATCCTATTTTCAACCAGCAGGATCCTCTGCTCAGCATCAAGGATCCTTCTTCCAGCATCAAGGATCCTTCACCAGCTCAGGAGGGTACATGGGGACACAGCCAGCTCAAGGATCCTCTCAGGTTCAAGGATCCTCTCATGTTCAAGGATTCTCTCAGGTTCAAGGATCCTCTCAGGTTCAAGGATTCTCTCAGGTTCAAGGATCCTCTCAGGTTCAAGGATTCTCTCAGGCTTAAGGATCCTCCTTTCAGCCTCAAGGATCCTCATCGCAGGTTTTCGGATCCATGGATTATCCTCCAAGACCCCCGTTTACAGCACATGAAGGATCCAACGTCTCTCAGGATCAAGGATCCTTAAGAAGCCTGCAGCCTGGAAGTTCAGATGTCCATCAAGGAGACTTCATCCCAATGCAGACCATTGCTTCTTCTTGTCCTTCAATCATACCAGAATCTCGACAATATGGATTCACATCTGGGATTCCAAACTTGAATCCTCCGGGAGGTAACACTTTTAATCATTCTTATAACACTAACCATGGCTTTACGCAGGATACAGGTATCAATCAAGCTATGGCTAGGGAATTAAAAAAGCTGAAGGATATGATATCCAGCGTTCTAGGAGTGGTTAAACCCATTCCTGAAATTGCAGATGGGAGCCATAAGATATCTCGTTTTGCACCACCTATTTGTGATGCTGAGATACCCCAAAAGGTTCCAAATACCAACTGTTAGGGGAAGATTTTCCAATGATCAGTGATCCTCAACTACTGTCAGGCTTAGTGATCCTCAATTCTATTGAATTAGAGATCCTCAGAGGTTATTGTGGGATCAGGATCATGGATCATCATAGTGATCCTTATACTAACGATTTCCTGCTTTGTATATGATCTTGTTTTGCAGGAGTACGAGCTTGGACTTGGTCTTGGCGATATTCCTGGAGCATATTCCATACTTATTCCGCACGTGCTTAACTAAAGTGGACGTTATGGAGTTCGTGGAGGACTTGCACAAAATGCGGAATGTTTGTTAGCTTAGATATTTTTCCATTTTTAAAGGGGATAGCGAGCTAAATAGAAACACTTGGCTATTTTTAGCTTAACACACACCCTCGCAACTGCTCTCACCAGCTCTTGACAATTCACTTGGCGATTACATACTTTTTTTGCACATTACACTATAGTGATCCTTGTAATTAGCTCGCTATCATCCGAAGTTGTAATACATTTTCTTGTTTAATCTGAGTTGGTGATCGGTAGTTTCCATCACCCGAGGTTTTTTATGCCGGAGATCAACTCTTGATCAAGGGCTTTTTCCTCGTATAAATCTCTGTGTCACTTGTTCATTACATTTTAGAGTGATCCTTAATATTTTTCATTGATTCAAGCATCACACCTCACACATAAAGATTTGGTTGCATTATCTTTGCTTGATTTTTGACCAAAACAGGTTCAAGGATCCTCCTTTCAGCCTCAAGGATCCTCTCAGGTTTAAGGATCCTCCTTTCAGCCTCAAGGATCCTCTCAGGTTTTCGGATCCATGGATTATCCTCCGAGACCCCCATTCACAGTGCATCAAGAATCCAATGTTCCACAGGGTCAAGGATCCTTAAGAAGTTCGCAACCTGGAAGTTCTGATGTCCATCAAGGAGACTTCATTCCAATGCAAACCATTGCTTCTTCTGGTCCTTCAATCATACTAGAGCCTCGACAATATGGATTCACATCCGGGATTCCCAGCTTGAATCCACCGTGAGGTAACACTTTCAATAATTCTTATACCACTAACCATGGCCTTATGTAGGATACAGGTATTAATCAAGCTATGGCCAGAGAATTACAAAAGCTCAAGGATATGATATCCAGTGTTCCAGGGGTAGTTAAGCCTATTCCTGAAATTGCAGATGGGAGCCATAAGATATCTCGTTTTGCACCACCTATTTGTGATGCTGAGATACCCAAGAGGTTCCAGATACCAACCATGAAGTTGTATGATGGCTCCACAGATCCTGAAGAACACATAGCTCAATACAGAGAAAGGATGGAGATTAACCCCATCCCAGAGAGGTTGAAAGAAGTATGTCTATGCAAGCGTTTTGGATCCACACTCACAGGATCAGCTCTTAAATGGCTGCTAAGTCTTCCCCCTTATTCTATTACTTCATTTGCTAATCTAGTTAATTTGTTTAATAACCAATTTTCTTGTAGCAGAAAGTTTGAACGATTAACTAGTGACTTGTATAGGATAACTCAAGGTCAAAATGAATCACTTAGAGATTATATCACTAAGTTTAGTAAGGAATCCTTAGATATCGCTAACTTGGATATAGCTACGGTTGTAGAAGCCTTTAAAATGGGTTTGCTTAAGGATTCATTATTCTATGAAGATCTTGTTATGAATCCATGCAGGAATCTCGATGAAGTAAGAACCAGGGCCCTTAGGTTCATCCGGTTAGAGGATGACAAAAGGATCCAAGAAAGATTAGCAGGATCCTCAAAACAGGAAAAGCAAGGATCCTCTTTCAAGAACAACAAGTTCAAATCCTACAACAAGTCTGTTTTGGTCAAAAATCGCACAAGGATAATGCAACCAAACTCTTTGTAAACGGGGAATGATGCTTGGTGTGATGAACAAAGTAAAGGATCACTTAAATGTAAATTGCACAAGTGACACAAGGATTTATACGAGGAAAAAGCCCTTGATCAATGAATGATCTCGGGCATAAAAAACCTCGGGTGATGGAAACTACCGATCACCAAACTTCAATATAACAAACAATGTTTACAACTTCGGATGGTAACGAGCTAGGTACAAGGATCACTATAGTATCGTATGCTAAAGCGTGTGAGAAATGTGTTGTCCCTTCCAAATGCTGAAGAGTGCCCTTTATATAAGTGTGTGTGGTCGTATTTTAGGTAAATCACCTAACTACTAGCTCGTTACCCCTTTAGAAATAGAAGTAAATTTAGCCTAATTGATTGCCCTTGAATTGTGCTGAGTTTCCATATTCTCCATAACGTCCATCTTTGATTATGCATGTGCGAAATTAGCGTGACAGATTCCTTGTTTACGTTGCTAAGACCTGGCCCAACTCGTAATTCCTGCAAAACAACATTAAATCCAAAGAGAATAATCGTTAGTATGAGGATCCTTAGGATGATCCATGATCCTGATCCTGGAGCTCTTCTGAGGATCACTATCTGCCAAAGAAACAAGGATCACTTATTAGGATACCAAGTAAGGATCATAGGTCATAAAAATCCAGCCCTAACAATTGCCCCCAAAATATAAGGGGTAATTATGTAATCTTAACGAGTTGTATTTTGCCGAATCTTATCTATAACTAACTCAACGGACATATAGCCGTTAAGAATGAACTATCCGTTGCGATCTGACGTCATGGAGATGACAGCCCTGCACAAATCATCATTATAAATAGAAATAGGGATAGGATCGTTTGCATTTAAATTCAAGAACTCTTCCCTTTATAACCGCGATCAGAGGATTGAACAGGTATTCCCCTTCTCCTTCTCTCTTGCTTACTCTGTTTTTCTTTCTTTTTCCCTCGTCTTGTAAAAAATGTTGCTCCGGAATTCTCCCCGTAAGGATCCTAAGAAGAGCAGCCCCTTGAAGGGTCAAGGGATCATCAAGGATTCCCCCACCGAGAGGTGTTGCTTTACCGACCCTCAAATCGATAAAATCCGTCATTGCTTCCCGGCGGAAAGCCTTTTCAAGTCTTTTAGTCCTACCGCTTTGAGTGATTTCATCTCTGAGACTTGGGTAGCTTTCCCGGTCACTCCTTTCATGATAGGGTACTCGTATCCTTTCCCTCAGTTTACCCAATCCTTTTTCTCTCTTACCGGCATCTGCTATATCCAGGCTATGCCGATGATCTGGAGGGTCTTATACACCCTTGAAAGGATCATCGAACAAGAAGGGATAGACCTTGGTATGGCAGAGTTGGCTGAGATGTATGATCTCACAACTTTTGGATCCCACCGATATTTGTTCAAACGAAAAGCTGGAGAAGATCACCCTGTTTTTAAGGTTACCAAAAATGATGTGAACTGGAAGCGGCGGTTCTTTTTTGTAAAGAGAGATACCATCCCTAATGGGGAGGATTTGCCCAAGAAGTGGGCCACCCATGGTAGGATATAGGATCCTGGAAGGATCACCGTAGAACTTGTCCTGTAGCATGAGAATCACTGATGTTCTGTTGTTTTCTTGTTGTGCAGCTATCTCCGTTTCACACCTGAAGTTGACTCCTGCTGCAAAAGAGAGACTCTTGGCCTTCAAGAAGCTTGATCCTGAGATAAGAACTTTCCAGGTTGCCACCCAGGATTCTCAGGAAGTATCCTCTGCCTCTGCCACAATGTCAAGTAAGTATCCTTATTTAAAAAGTGATTTTATGCGGAAATTCGAATTAAGTTAGAATACTTATCTTATCTTGGCTGTGTAGGTGCTGAAAAATCCTCTAAGTCTGCCTCAAAGTTTGGGATCGATGATCTAACCAACGTCAAATCCTCAAGGAAGAAGACTCCTGCTAGCCCAAGTGCTTCCGTCCCCAAGGCACCTGTTAGAGGGAAAGGAGGCAAGAAGAGAAAAACCTCTGAAGCTGAGGATCTTCAAGGCCTGCCCCTGCTCTGCCAACAATTTCTGGACTACTTTAATGAGGTAAGGATCACTGCCCCTGTTTGTGTATCCTGATAGTTTTGAGGATTGTTTGTTTCTGATGTTATGCCTTGTTTTCCTTGCAGAAATTTGCTGAGATAGAGACGTATGTTGGCCACGTCGAGGATCAAGACCGCCAGATTGCTGACCTTCAACAAATGGGTGTGCTGAAGGATCTTAAGATAGCTGACCTCGAGAAGGAGCTCCGGGCCACCAAGGATGATGCTGCCAAGATGCTGATCAACTTTGACTATGAGAAGCATGAGATCACCCAGGATGCCAAGGTCTCTGCTGCAATAACCATGTATAAGATCCAGCTGCAGATGGCTATGGAGGCTCAGGATCCTGCCTTCGATAAGAGCACATGGGATGTAGAGGGTTGGAAGGCGAGGCTGGCAGAGTTGGAGGATGATGAAGAAGCTGAGGAGATCCCGATGCTTGAGGGTGGAGGCGCTGGCAAGGATCATGCTGGAGAGGCAAGCGGAGCTGGTGGTGATGGTGCAGCGAAGGATTGAGCTGCAGGATTGGGCGATGAAGGAAACTTCTAGACATAGCCGGAGCCCAATTTTTTGTTTGGTGGTTGTTGATGTTTTTTAAAACAATTATGGTCTGTATTTGAACAATAGTTTAGGGTTAAGGATCTAGGATCCTGTGAACAATAGGTAGGATTACATATGGTGGAGGGATCCTCTGTTTGGGGGATGAAGCCATTGTGATCCTGCCGCCTTTTAATTTCCTGCATGCTATGACCGCACAAACAATGGACACCCTTTGCCAACCCATGTGGACGGGCCACGTTTTGCTGGTAGAAACGTGGGTTGGCAATTTTGACAACTTTTGAAAGGGTTAAATATTTAATAAATAAAACTTTTAACTTTTGACTTATCATGTGATGTTACCCTTGTATATCTTTTATTCTTTCAATTGTTTTGATATATATTTGTCTGAGTAAGAAAAGTTAAGCAAATTATGTTTAAGAAATTTAGGATACGATCCAGGATCAAGTATCCTATAGTTGAAAACTTCCAAAAAGTAGTTCATGTTAAGGATCCTAGGTTCCGTTGTCAAGGTCTAAGGGTTATTCAAATGAATAATGAGTGAAATTAAAAATAGTCAAGGATCATACCTGAGGATCCAAGTTAGGATCCTAACCTTTAATCAGGATAACCATAAGTAAAACTTTAATGGATAATAAGGATTAAGGATCCTTAATTGTTTAACTTCGAAAACCTGAAAAATAGAATATAACTTGGGACTAAGCCAATATCATAGATAAGTTAGTAACTGGGGACAAGCCCAAAGGATCACTGGGGACAAGCCCGAAGGGTAACTGGGGACAAGCCCGAAGGGTAACTGGGACAAGCCCAAGGATCGTATGTCAACTGGAGTATGGCCCTCACTGGCGACTATCCAAACTTAGTGACATGAAAATGCCAAAACCTTAGCTAACGTGAAAACGTTAGAAACCTTAGGAACGGATGTATGGTACGTCTACCATTATACGTAGGACCTTAGGTATAGCCAGTACGATGGGGTTATCAGCCCCTAAAGCGAGTACTGGTCCCAAAGACGTGAACTATACCAGGATCATCGTGCGCTACAGGCGAAAACTGGGGACAAGCCCAAGGATAACTGGGGACAAGTCCAAATAACTGGGGTTGAACCCAAGGATCTGAGTTGCTTCTGAAGATTGTCGACATTATGCTAAGGATACCTGGACTTATCAGAACTCAAAATCTCGTGAGAGAAGGATGAAGGATACATGATCCTTATCCTTAAATAAGAAGATATGTAAATAAGAGTTCAAGCTTAGGACATTACCAGAGTAAGGATCATTGATGCTTCAGGGATCCTTGAAGGATACTTCCAATGTAAGGATCATATGTGCCAGAAGGATCCTGCTCACATGAAATATTTTTTCAAGTGGACAACATTCCAGGCTCTTGGTAACAGATTACCTTCCATGGTAAGCAATCTATATGCCCCCTTTCCTGCTTCGGCTTCAATCAAATAAGGGCCTTCCCATTTTGGTGCCAATTTCCCATCAGCAGGATTGGTGGTATTTTGGAATGCTTTTCTCAAGACCATATCCCCAACTTGGAATTTCCTTATCCTGACATTTTTGTTATAAGCACCTGCCATTCTTTGTTGGTAGCTAGCCATACTTATCCTAGCTAGATCCCTGATTTCTTTAATGGTATCCAAGTCTTGAGCCAGGTTTGCATCATTCTCCTCAGGATCACGGGTACTTGTTCTAGCAGTTGGAACCACCATTTCTGTTGGGATCACTGATTCTGCCCCAAACACCAAAGAGAAGGGTGTTTAACCAGTAGCATTCTTGGGGGTCGTCCTATCAGCCCAAAGCACATAAGGCAATTCCTCTGCCCATTTCCCCTTCTTGGATCCAAGTTTCTTCTTCAGATTGTTGATGATGATATTGTTAGATGATTCTGCTTGACCATTGGCTTGTGGGTGGACTGGTGTTGATGTTATCATCTTAATCCCCCAACTGTCACAAAAGTTAGTAGTCCTGCTCCCAATAAATTGGGAACCATTATCACATACAATTTCAGAAGGAATGCCAAATCTAGTTATAATGTTTCTCTTAATAAAGGATATAACTTCCTTCTCTCTAACTTGGGCAAAAGCTTCAGCCTCTATCCACTTGGAGAAGTAGTCAGTCAAAGCAAGCATGAACACTTTCCCACCAGGTGCTTTAGGGAGCTTGCCAACTATATCCATCCCCCATCTCATGAATGGCCAAGAGGATGGTATAGGATGTAGAAATTCAGCCGGTTGATGAAGGATATTGCTATGTCTTTGACAAGGATCACACTTCTTAGCATACTCCACAACATCCCTTTTCATAGTTGGCCAGTAGTATCCTGTCCTTAAGATCCTTGAGAACAATGCCCTGCCCCCAGTGTGGTTTCCACAATCTCCTTCATGGAAGTCTTTTAACACTTCTTGAACTTCAGGATCCTCGATACATCTTAAATATGGTCCTGCAAGAGATCGCTTATATAGCATATTATTTAAGATTGTGAATTGAGATACCTTAATTCTGAAAGCCCTAGCATTTTCTCCCATAGGAATCTCCCCGTGTTGTAAGTATCTCATGATTGGTGAGACCCATGATCCTGAACAAGATTGAGTATCCTTACTAGTGATCATTGCAGAATCCTCTTCTATATCCATGGCCACCTGATTTTCAATAGCAGGAGCCAGGATATGGATGATGGGGATACTTATATCCTCTGGGATCTTCAAAGATGATCCTAGATTGGCCAATGCATCAGCTTCTGTATTTTCCTCCCTTGGTACCTGTACAAACTGAAGGAAACAAAGGAGAGTGCCAATTCTTTGACTATCTTTAAATATTTGGTTAGTTTTTCACCTTTAACAGTATAGGATCCATTAAAGTGATTAGTGATTAACAATGAATCCACGTATACCTCAAGATACCTGATCCCCGTATGCTTAGCAATTTGCAAACCAGCGATTAAGGCTTCATACTCAGCCTCATTATTAGTAGCTTGGAACTCATAAGCTATGGAATGGGGTATTATATCCCCCTGTGGCGATTTTAGTAGTATGCCAAGCCCCGTGGCTTTAACATTTGAGGATCCATCAGTATGTAGTATCCAAGGATCCTTGGTCTCATCCAGCTGCTGGACTTCCAATTCGGCTTCCTTTTGTAAATCACTACTGAAATCAGCCACAAAGTCTGCTAATGCTTGAGATTTGATGGCTGTTCTAGGTTCATATCTTATATCATGGGCACTAAGCTTTACTGCCCACTTAGCCATCCTTCCGGACATCTCTGGTTTCCTGAGGACATTCTTAATTGGAAAATTAGTTCTAACAACGATAACATGGGTTTCAAAATAATGTCTTAGTTAAGTAGATGCCATAATTAGTGCAAGAATAAGTTTTTCAAGGTGTGAATACCTGGATTCAGCATCAAGTAAACTCTTACTTACATAATGGACAGGATATTGTGTACCTTCATGATCCTTAATAAGGACTGCACTTACTGCTTTTGAGGATACCGCAAGATATAAGGATAACACATCTCCTTTTTCTGGTTTCATCAACGCTGGAGCTGAGGATAGGTATTCTTTGAGGGCTTGTAAAGCACTCTCATGCTTTTCTGGGCCATCTGGCTTTTTCTCCTAGATTCTGCATCGCAAGGATTAGTTCATGGTTATCAATGGAAAAACAGTATTCAGAAATCGGAGGATAATCCTCATCATCCTCTTCTTGGTCAACAGCATGCACGTTCTGGTTGTCAGTTCTATTATAGGATTTGAATTTGTTGTTCTTGAAAGAGGATCCTTGCTTTTCTTGTTTTGAGGATCCTGCTTGTCTCTCCTGGATCCTCTTGTCATCATCTAGCCGGATGAACCTGAGTGCCCGAGTCCTTACTTCATCTAGGTTCCTTTCTGGAATTGGATTGATCTCCATCCTCTCCCTGTATTGTGCTATGTGTTCCTCGGGATCCGTCGAACCATCATACAGCTTCATAGTTGGAATATGGAATCTTTTGGGTATCTCAGCATCACAAATCGGTGGTGCAAAACGAGATACCTTATGGCTTCCATCTGCAATCTCCGGGATAGGTTTGACCACCCCTGGAACATTTGATATCATATCCTTCAGCTTCTGCAGTTCTTTGGCCATAGCATGGTTGATACCTGCATCCTGATGAATCTATGGTTAGCGATAAGAGAATTATTAAAAGTGTTACCTCCCATTGGGTTCAAGTTAGGAATGCTGGATGTGAATCCATTTTGCTGGGATTCTGGGATGATGGAGGGACCAGTGGAAGCAATGGTCTGCATTGGAATAAAATCTCCTTGATGGACATCTGAACCTCCTGTTTGCAAACTCTTCAGGAATCCTGGCATCTGGAGGGATCCTTGAATCTGGGATGATCCTGGAACAATGGAGGATCCTTGAACCTAGGATGATCCTGGAACAAAGGAGGATCCTTGAACCTGGGATGATCCTGGAACAAAGGAGGATCCTTGAACCTGGGATGATCCTGGAACAAGGGAGGATCCTTGAACCTGATGTGCTCCTGAGTAGGCTCCTGAATTCACGAAGGATCCCATATGCTGAGGATAGGATCCTGCTGGCTGGAAATATGAACCTGATGCCTGAGTCACTATTGCTGAGCCGAAGTGCATTCCTCTTGGTTCACCCACATGTTGAATGTCTGGGACCTCTGATGGCTGAGAAGTAATCATCGGAGTATCAAAATTCAAGGATTTGGGCACCAGTGGGGAATGATCCTCTGCCGTTTTCTTTTGTCTCTTGAGATCTCCGATGTCTTTGAGGATCCTGTCATTAGTTTCATCCTGCTGCTGCATACGATCCCTCATCTGCAAAATCAAAGTAAATATATGACTAGTACTGGGAGCAGAAGAAGTTAGAGCAGAAGATGAAGGTTTAGAGAAGATAGGAGTTGGTCTCTTCTCAGCATTTTTCTGAGATCCAGCTGGTGGTGGAGGCAAAGGTGGAATGCCATTAGATGAATTGACTTCAGACATCGCTGTGGAGGTATTCTTCAACGATGAAGCCATGTAACACTCCCGAAACGATCACCAACAGAAAAATTTTCTTATGAATGAAGCACCAATTGCCCCACGGTGGGCGCCAAACTGTTTTGGTCAAAAATCGCACAAGGATAATGCAACCAAACTCTTTGTAAACGGGGAATGATGCTTGGTGTGATGAACAAAGTAAAGGATCACTTAAATGTAAATTGCACAAGTGACACAAGGATTTATACGAGGAAAAAGCCCTTGATCAATGAATGATCTCCGGCATAAAAAACCTCGGGTGATGGAAACTACCGATCACCAAACTTCAATATAACAAACAATGTTTACAACTTCGGATGGTAACGAGCTAGGTACAAGGATCACTATAGTATCGTATGCTAAAGCGTGTGAGAAATGTGTTGTCCCTTCCAAATGCTGAAGAGTGCCCTTTATATAAGTGTGTGTGGTCGTATTTTAGGTAAATCACCTAACTACTAGCTCGTTACCCCTTTAGAAATAGAAGTAAATTTAGCCTAATTGATTGCCCTTGAATTGTGCAGAGTTTCCATATTCTCCATAACGTCCATCTTTGATTATGCATGTGCGAAATTAGCGTGACAGATTCCTTGTTTACGTTGCTAAGACCTGGTCCAACTCGTAATTCCTGCAAAACAACATTAAATCCAAAGAGAACAATCGTTAGTATGAGGATCCTTAGGATGATCCATGATCCTGATCCTGGAGCTCTTCTGAGGATCACTATCTGCCAAAGAAACAAGGATCACTTATTAGGATACCAAGTAAGGATCATAGGTCATAAAAATCCAGCCCTAACAATTGCCCCCAAAATATAAGGAGTAATTATGTAATATTAACGAGTTGTATTTTGCCGAATCTTATCTATAACTAACTCAACGGACATATAGCCGTTAAGAATGAACTATCCGTTGCGATCTGACGTCATGGAGATGACAGCCCTGCACAAATCATCATTATAAATAGAAATAGGGATAGGATCGTTTGCATTTAAGTTCAAGAACTCTTCCCTTTATAACCGCGATCAGAGGATTGAACAGGTATTCCCCTTCTCCTTTTCTCTTGCTTACTCTGTTTTTCTTTCTTTTTCCCTCGTCTTGTAAAAAATGTTGCTCCGGAATTCTCCTTGTAAGGATCCTAAGAAGAGCAGCCCCTTGAAGGGTCAAGGGATCATCAAGGATTCCCCCACCGAGAGGTGTTGCTTTACCGACCCTCAAATCGATAAAATCCGTCATTGCTTCCCCGGAAACCCTTTTCAAGTCCTTTAGTCCTACCGCTTTGAGTGATTTCATCTCTGAGACTTGGGTAGCTTTCCCGGTCACTCCTTTCATGATAGGGTACTCGTATCCTTTCCCTCAGTTTACCCAATCCTTTTTCTCTCTTACCGGCATCTGCTATATCCAGGCTATGCCGATGATCTGGAGGGTCTTATACACCCTTGAAAGGATCATCGAACAAGAAGGGATAGACCTTGGTACGGCAGAGTTGGCTGAGATGTATGATCTCACAACTTTTGGATCCCACAGATACTTGTTCAAACGAAAAGCTGGAGAAGATCACCCTGTTTTTAAGGTTACCAAAAATGATGTGAACTGGAAGCGGCGGTTCTTTTTTGTAAAGAGAGATACCATCCCTAATGGGGAGGATTTGCCCAAGAAGTGGGCCACCCATGGTAGGATATAGGATCCTGGAAGGATCACCGTAGAACTTGTCCTGTAGCATGAGAATCACTGATGTTCTGTTGTTTTCTTGTTGTGCAGCTATCTCCGTTTCACACCTGAAGTTGACTCCTGCTGCAAAAGAGAGACTCTTGGCCTTCAAGAAGCTTGATCCTGAGATAAGAACTTTCCAGGTTGCCACCCAGGATTCTCAGGAAGTATCCTCTGCCTCTGCCACAATGTCAAGTAAGTATCCTTATTTAAAAAGTGATTCTATGCGGAAATTCGAATTAAGTTAGAATACTTATCTTATCTTGGCTGTGTAGGTGCTGGAAAATCCTCTAAGTCTGCCTCAAAGTTTGGCATCGATGATCTAACCAACGTCAAATCCTCAAGGAAGAAGACTCCTGCTAGCCCAAGTGCTTCCGTCCCCAAGGCACCTGTTAGAGGGAAAGGAGGCAAGAAGAGAAAAACCTCTGAAGCTGAGGATCTTCAAGGCCTGCCCCTACTTCGCCAACAATTTCTGGACTACTTTAATGAGGTAAGGATCACTGCCCCTGTTTGTGTATCCTGATAGTTTTGAGGATTGTTTGTTTCTGATGTTATGCCTTGTTTTCCTTGCAGAAATTTGCTGAGATAGAGACGTATGTTGGCCACGTCGAGGATCAAGACCGCCAGATTGCTGACCTTCAACAAATGGGTGTGCTGAAGGATCTTAAGATAGTTGACCTCGAGAAGGAGCTCCGGGCCACCAAGGATGATGCTGCCAAGATGCTGATCAACTTTGACTATGAGAAGCATGAGATCACCCAGGATGCCAAGGTCTCTGCTGCAATAACCATGTATAAGATCCAGCTGCAGATGGCTATGGAGGCTCAGGATCCTGCCTTCGACAAGAGCACATGGGATGTAGAGGGTTGGAAGGCGAGGCTGGCAGAGTTGGAGGATGATGAAGAAGCTGAGGAGATCCCGATGCTTGAGGGTGGAGGCGCTGGCAAGGATCATGCTGGAGAGGCAAGCGGAGCTGGTGGTGATGGTGCAGCGAAGGATTGAGCTGCAGGATTGGGCGATGAAGGAAACTTCTAGACATAGCCGGAGCCTAATTTTTTGTTTGGTGGTTGTTGATGTTTTTTAAAACAATTATGGTCTGTATTTGAACAATAGTTTAGGGTTGAGGATCTAGGATCCTGTGAACAATAGGTAGGATTACATATGGTGGAGGGATCCTCTGTTTGGGGGATGAAGCCATTGTGATCCTGCCGCCTTTTAATTTCCTGCATGCTATGACCGCACAAACAATAGACACCCTTTGCCAACCCATGTGGACGGGCCACGTTTTGCTGGTAGAAACGTGGGTTGGCAATTTTGACAACTTTTGAAAGGGTTAAATATTTAATAAATAAAACTTTTAACTTTTGACTTATCATGTGATGTTATCCTTGTATATCTTTTATTCTTTCAGTTGTTTTGATATATATTTGTCTGAGTAAGAAAAGTTAAGCAAATTATGTTTAAGAAATTTAGGATACGATCCAGGATCAAGTATCTATAGTTGAAAACTTCCAAAAAGTAGTTCATGTTAAGGATCCTAGGTTCCGTTGTCAAGGTCTAAGGGTTATTCAAATGAATAATGAGTGAAATTAAAAATAGTCAAGGATCATACCTGAGGATCCAAGTTAGGATCCTAACCTTTAATCAGGATAACCATAAGTAAAACTTTAATGGATAATAAGGATTAAGGATCCTTAATTGTTTAACTTCGAAAACCTGAAAAATAGAATATAACTTGGGACTAAGCCAATATCATAGATAAGTTAGTAACTGGGGACAAGCCCAAAGGATCACTGGGGACAAGCCCGAAGGGTAACTGGGGACAAGCCCGAAGGGTAACTGGGGACAAGCCCAAGGATCTTATGTAAACTGGAGTATGGCCCTCACTGGCGACTATCCAAACTTAGTGACATGAAAATGCCAAAACCTTAGCTAACGTGAAAACGTTAGAAACCTTAGGAACGGATGTATGGTACGTCTACCATTATACGTAGGACCTTAGGTATAGCCAGTACGATGGGGTTATCAGCCCCTAAAGCGAGTACTGGTCCCAAAGACGTGAACTATACCAGGATCATCGTGCGCTACAGGCGAAAACTGGGGACAAGCCCAAGGATAACTGGGGACAAGCCCAAATAACTGGGTTGAACCCAAGGATCTGAGTTGCTTCTGAAGATTGTCGACATTATGCTAAGGATACCTGGACTTATCAGAACTCAAAATCTCGTGAGAGAAGGATGAAGGATACATGATCCTTATCCTTAAATAAGAAGATATGTAAATAAGAGTTCAAGCTTAGGACATTACCAGAGTAAGGATCATTGATGCTTCAGGGATCCTTGAAGGATACTTCCAATGAAAGGATCATATGTGCCAGAAGGATCCTGCTCACATGAAATATTTTTTCAAGTGGACAACATTCCAGGCTCTTGGTAACAGATTACCTTCCATGGTAAGCAATCTATATGCCCCCTTTCCTGCTTCGGCTTCAATCAAATAAGGGCCTTCCCATTTTGGTGCCAATTTCCCATCAGCAGGATTGGTGGTATTTTGGAATGCTTTTCTCAAGACCATATCCCCAACTTGGAATTTCCTTATCCTGACATTTTTGTTATAAGCACCTGCCATTCTTTGTTGGTAGCTAGCCATCCTTATTCTAGCTAGATCCCTGATTTCTTCAATGGTATCCAAGTCTTGAGCCAGGTTTGCATCATTCTCCTCAGGATCACGGGTACTTGTTCTAGCAGTTGGAACCACCATTTCTGTTAGGATCACTGATTCTGCCCCAAACACCAAAGAGAAGGGTGTTTAACTAGTAGCATTCTTGGGGGTCGTCCTATCAGCCCAAAGCACATAAGGCAATTCCTCTGTCCATTTCCCCTTCTTGGATCCAAGTTTCTTCTTCAGAATGTTGATGATGATCTTGTTAGATGATTCTGCTTGACCATTGGCTTGTGGGTGGACTGGTGTTGATGTTATCATCTTAATCCCCCAACTGTCACAAAAGTTAGTAGTCCTGCTCCCAATAAATTGGGAACCATTATCACATACAATTTCAGAAGGAATGCCAAATCTAGTTATAATGTTTCTCTTAATAAAGGATATAACTTCCTTCTCTCTAACTTGGGCAAAAGCTTCAGCCTCTATCCACTTGGAGAAGTAGTCAGTCATAGCAAGCATGAACACTTTCCCACCAGGTGCTTTAGGGAGCTTTCCAACTATATCCACCCCCCATCTCATGAATGGCCAAGAGGATGGTATAAGATGTAGAAATTCAGCCGGTTGATAAAGGATATTGCTGTGTCTTTGACAAGGATCACACTTCTTAGCATACTCCACAGCATCCCTTTTCATAGTTGGCCAGTAGTATCCTGTCCTTAAGATCCTTGAGAACAATGCCCTGCCACCAGTGTGGTTTCCACAATCTCCTTCATGGAAGTCTTTTAACACTTCTTAAACTTCAGGATCCTCGATACATCTTAAATATGGTCCTGCAAGAGATCGCTTATATAGCATATTATTTAAGATTGTGAATTGAGATACCTTAATTCTGAAAGCCCTAGGATTTTCTCCCATAGGAATCTCCCCGTGTTGTAAGTATCTCATGATTGGTGAGACCCATGATCCTGAACAAGATTGAGTATCCTCACTAGTGATCATTGCAGAATCCTCTTCTATATCCATGGCCACCTGATTTTCAATAGCAGGAGCCAGGATATGGATGATGGGGATACTTATATCCTCTGGGATCTTCAAAGATGATCCTAGATTGGCCAATGCATCAGCTTCTTTATTTTCCTCCCTTGGTACCTGTGTCAAACTGAAGGAAACAAAGGAGAGTGCCAATTCTTTGACTATCTCTAAATATTTGGTTAGTTTTTCACCTTTAACAGTATAGGATCCATTAAAGTGATTAGTGATTAACAATGAATCCACGTATACCTCAAGATACCTGATCCCCGTATGCTTAGCAATTTGCAAACCAGCGATTAAGGCTTCATACTCAGCCTCATTATTAGTAGCTTGGAACTCATAAGCTATGGAATGGGGTATTATATCCCCCTGTGGCGATTTTAGTAGTATGCCAAGCCCCGTGGCTTTAACATTTGAGGATCCATCAGTATGTAGTATCCAAGGATCCTTGGTCTCATCCAGCTGCTGGACTTCCAATTCGGCTTCCTTTTGTAAATCACTACTGAAATCAACCACAAAGTCTGCTAATGCTTGAGATTTGATGGCTGTTCTAGGTTCATATCTTATATCATGGGCACTAAGCTTTACTGCCCACTTAGCCATCCTTCCGGACATCTCTGGTTTCCTGAGGACATTCTTAATTGGAAAATTAGTTCTAACAACGATAACATGGGTTTCAAAATAATGTCTTAGTTAAGTAGATGCCATAATTAGTGCAAGAATAAGTTTTTCAAGGTGTGAATACCTGGATTCAGCATCAAGTAAACTCTTACTTACATAATGGACAGGATATTGTGTACCTTCATGATCCTTAATAAGGACTGCACTTACTGCTTTTGAGGATACCGCAAGATATAAGGATAACACATCTCCTTTTTCTGGTTTCATCAATGCTGGAGCTGAGGATAGGTATTCTTTGAGGGCTTGTAAAGCACTCTCATGCTTTTCTGGGCCATCTGGCTTTTTCTCCTAGATTCTGCATCGCAAGGATTAGTTCATGGTTATCAATGGAAAAACAGTATTCAGAAATCGGAGGATAATCCTCATCATCCTCTTCTTGGTCAACAGCATGCACGTTCTGGTTGTCAGTTCTGTTATAGGATTTGAATTTGTTGTTCTTGAAAGAGGATCCTTGCTTTTCTTGTTTTGAGGATCCTGCTTGTCTCTCCTGGATCCTCTTGTCATCATCTAGCCGAATGAACCTGAGTGCCCGAGTCCTTACTTCATCTAGGTTCCTTTCTGGAATTGGATTGATCTCCATCCTCTCCTTGTATTGTGCTATGTGTTCCTCGGGATCCGTCGAACCATCATACAGCTTCATAGTTGGAATATGGAAACTTTTGGGTATCTCAGCATCACAAATCGGTGGTGCAAAATGAGATACCTTATGGCTTCCATCTGCAATCTCCGGGATAGGTTTGACCACCCCTGGAACATTTGATATCATATCCTTCAGCTTCTGCAGTTCTTTGGCCATAGCATGGTTGATACCTGCATCCTGATGAATCCATGGTTAGCGATAAGAGAATTATTAAAAGTGTTACCTCCCATTGGGTTCAAGTTAGGAATGCTGGATGTGAATCTATATTGCTGGGATTCTGGGATGATGGAGGGACCAGTGGAAGCAATGGTCTGCCTTGGAATAAAATCTCGTTGATGGACATCTGAACCTCCTGTTTGCAAACTCTTCAGGAATCCTGGCATCTGGAGGAATCCTTGAATCTGGGATGATCCTGGAACAAAGGAGGATCCTTGAACCTGGGATGATCCTGGAACAAAGGAGGATCCTTGAACCTGGGATGATCCTGGAACAAAGGAGGATCCTTGAACCTGGGATGATCCTGGAACAAGGGAGGATCCTTGAACCTGATGTGCTCCTGAGTAGGCTCCTGATTTCACGAAGGATCCCATATGCTGAGGATAGGATCCTGCTGGCTGGAAATATGAACCTGATCCCTGAGTCACTATTGCTGAGCCGAAGTGCATTCCTCTTGGTTCACCCACATGTTGAATGTCTGGGACCTCTGATGGCTAAGAAGTAATCATCGGAGTATCAAAATTCAAGGATTTGGGCACCAGTGGGGAATGATCCTCTGCCGTTTTCTTTTGTCTCTTGAGATCTCCGATTTCTTTGAGGATCCTGTCATTAGTTTCATCCTGCTGCTGCATACGATCCCTCATCTGCAAAATCAAAGTAAATATATCACTAGTACTGGGAGCAGAAGAAGTTAGAGTAGAAGATGAAGGTTTAGAGAAGATAGGAGTTGATCTCTTCTCAGCATTTTTCTGAGATCCAGCTGGTGGTGGAGGCAAAGGTGGAATGCCATTAGATGAACTGACTTCAGACATCGCTGTGGAGGTATTCTTCAACGATGAAGCCATGTAACACTCCCGAAACGATCACCAACAGAAAAATTTTCTTATGAATGAAGCACCAATTGCCCCACGGTGGGCGCCAAACTGTTTTGGTCAAAAATCACACAAGGATAATGCAACCAAACTCTTTGTAAACGGGGAATGATGCTTGGTGTGATGAACAAAGTAAAGGATCACTTAAATGTAAATTGCACAAGTGACACAAGGATTTATACGAGGAAAAAGCCCTTGATCAATGAATGATCTACGGCATAAAAAACCTCGGGTGATGGAAACTACCGATCACCAAACTTCAATATAACAAACAATGTTTACAACTTCGGATGGTAACGAGCTAGGTACAAGGATCACTATAGTATCGTATGCTAAAGCGTGTGAGAAATGTGTTGTCCCTTCCAAATGCTGAAGAGTGCCCTTTATATAAGTGTGTGTGGTCGTATTTTAGGTAAATCACCTAACTACTAGCTCGTTACCCCTTTAGAAATAGAAGTAAATTTAGCCTAATTGATTGCCCTTGAATTGTGCTGAGTTTCCATATTCTCCATAACGTCCATCTTTGATTATGCATGTGCGAAATTAGCGTGACAGATTCCTTGTTTACGTTGCTAAGACCTGGTCCAACTCGTAATTCCTGCAAAACAACATTAAATCCAAAGAGAACAATCGTTAGTATGAGGATCCTTAGGATGATCCATGATCCTGATCCTGGAGCTCTTCTGAGGATCACTATCTGCCAAAGAAACAAGGATCACTTATTAGGATACCAAGTAAGGATCATAGGTCATAAAAATCCAGCCCTAACAATTGCCCCCAAAATATAAGGAGTAATTATGTAATATTAACGAGTTGTATTTTGCCGAATCTTATCTATAACTAACTCAACGGACATATAGCCGTTAAGAATGAACTATCCGTTGCGATCTAACGTCATGGAGATGACAGCCCTGCACAAATCATCATTATAAATAGAAATAGGGATAGGATCGTTTGCATTTAAATTCAAGAACTCTTCCCTTTATAACCGCGATCAGAGGATTGAACAGGTATTCCCCTTCTCCTTCTCTCTTGCTTACTCTGTTTTTCTTTCTTTTTCCCTCGTCTTGTAAAAAATGTTGCTCCGGAATTCTCCCTGTAAGGATCCTAAGAAGAGCAGCCCCTTGAAGGGTCAAGGGATCATCAAGGATTCCCCCACCGAGAGGTGTTGCTTTACCGACCCTCAAATCGATAAAATCCGTCATTGCTTCCCGGCGGAAACCCTTTTCAAGTCTTTGAGTCCTACCGCTTTGAGTGATTTCATCTCTGAGACTTGGGTAGCTTTCCCGGTCACTCCTTTCATGATAGGGTACTCGTATCCTTTCCCTCAGTTTACCCAATCCTTTTTCTCTCTTACCGGCATCTGCTATATCCAGGCTATGCCGATGATCTGGAGGGTCTTATACACCCTTGAAAGGATCATCGAACAAGAAGGGATAGACCTTGGTACGGCAGAGTTGGCTGAGATGTATGATCTCACAACTTTTGGATCCCACAGATACTTGTTCAAACGAAAAGCTGGAGAAGATCACCCTGTTTTTAAGGTTACCAAAAATGATGTGAACTGGAAGCGGCGGTTCTTTTTTGTAAAGAGAGATACCATCCCTAATGGGGAGGATTTGCCCAAGAAGTGGGCCACCCATGGTAGGATATAGGATCCTGGAAGGATCACCGTAGAACTTGTCCTGTAGCATGAGAATCACTGATGTTCTGTTGTTTTCTTGTTGTGCAGCTATCTCCGTTTCACACCTGAAGTTGACTCCTGCTGCAAAAGAGAGACTCTTGGCCTTCAAGAAGCTTGATCCTGAGATAAGAACTTTCCAGGTTGCCACCCAGGATTCTCAGGAAGTATCCTCTGCCTCTGCCACAATGTCAAGTAAGTATCCTTATTTAAAAAGTGATTCTATGCGGAAATTCGAATTAAGTTAGAATACTTATCTTATCTTGGCTGTGTAGGTGCTGGAAAATCCTCTAAGTCTGCCTCAAAGTTTGGCATCGATGATCTAACCAACGTCAAATCCTCAAGGAAGAAGACTCCTGCTAGCCCAAGTGCTTCCGTCCCCAAGGCACCTGTTAGAGGGAAAGGAGGCAAGAAGAGAAAAACCTCTGAAGCTGAGGATCTTCAAGGCCTGCCCCTACTTCGCCAACAATTTCTGGACTACTTTAATGAGGTAAGGATCACTGCCCCTGTTTGTGTATCCTGATAGTTTTGAGGATTGTTTGTTTCTGATGTTATGCCTTGTTTTCCTTGCAGAAATTTGCTGAGATAGAGACGTATGTTGGCCACGTCGAGGATCAAGACCGCCAGATTGCTGACCTTCAACAAATGGGTGTGCTGAAGGATCTTAAGATAGCTGACCTCGAGAAGGAGCTCCGGGCCACCAAGGATGATGCTGCCAAGATGCTGATCAACTTTGACTATGAGAAGCATGAGATCACCGAGGATGCCAAGGTCTCTGCTGCAATAACCATGTATAAGATCCAGCTGCAGATGGCTATGGAGGCTCAGGATCCTGCCTTCGACAAGAGCACATGGGATGTAGAGGGTTGGAAGGCGAGGCTGGCAGAGTTGGAGGATGATGAAGAAGCTGAGGAGATCCCGATGCTTGAGGGTGGAGGCGCTAAGTGATAAACCAGCTGCTATGAAAGACAAATCAAAATGGTGTGCTTATCACGAGGATTTTGGGCATCTCACTGATGAGTGTATTGCACTAAGAAAAGAAATTGGTTACTTGTTAAGCAAGGGACACTTAAAGGAACTTTTGGGACGAAAGAAGTCGAGAACCCAGGATCCTGAAAGGATCCCAGAAAAAGCTCCAGCTCCTCCAGCAGATGCACAAGTTATAAACTTCATATCTGGAGGATCAGACATTTGTGGTACTTCCTTTTCAGCAGCCAAAAGACATGCCAAAGAAACCAAGATGGATAATGGAGACAGACCCATTCGACCATCCAGTGTTACCTAGGATAAAGTCATAACTTTTGATGAGGATGATCGTGTTGACATTCAGGATCCTCATCATGACGGTCTTGTTATTACTCTTTTTATTTCTAGCCATTTTGTTCGCAGGATCCTTGTAGATGGAGGAAGCTCTGTGAACATCATCCAACTTGATGTCCTTAAGAAGATGAATATCCCCGAATCCGATATTATACCAAGATCCTCAGTGCTTGTGGGGTTCAGTGGGGAGACCAAGAATACTCTGGGGGACATCAAACTCCCAATCTATATTGAAGGATTACATTCTTATAAAAAATTTTGTGTTATAGATTGCTTATCCTGTTGTAATGTTATCCTTGGCAGGCCTTGCATACATCACATGAAGGCAGTCTCATCCACTTATCACCAATGTGAAAAGCTTCCTAGTCCATGGGGGGGGGTGGTAAAAATTGAGAGTGACCAGCAAGAAGCTAAGAACTGCTACACTTCATCAATGAAACCAGTCTCAAAGCCTAGAGAGCAATAGCAATTAAAGTATCCTCCAAGGGATGTCTTGGAGGCCAGAGAGCAGGATGTAAAAGAAATCCTTATGGATCCTCATGATCCTGAATCCAAGATTTACATAGGATCAGGTATCCTTGGCAAAATAGAAGAGGATTTGGTATCCTTACTCAAAAGGAGAAAATCTACCTTTGCATGGAAACAGAAGATATGACAGGTATATCTAAGGATATAATCACTCATAAACTTGGCATTGACAGGTCATTCAAACCAATCCATCAGAAGAGGAGGAAGTTTGCACCAGAAAGAAATGCCATTATCCAGGAGGAGGTAGAAAAATTACTCCGAGCAGGTATGATAAGAGAGGTTAAGTATCCAAGATGGTTGGCCAATGTGGTTGTTGTTCAAAAGAAAAATGGAAAGTGGAGGGTATGTGTCGACTTTACTGATTTGAATAAGGCATGTCCCAAGGACCCTTTCCCATTACCCCACATTTACTCCATGGTGGATGCTACCGCGGGTCATGAACTGTTAACTTTTATGGATGCTTCATCTGGATTTCAACAAATTCAAATGGGACCATCTGATCAAGAGGATACAGCCTTTATGACCCCAACTGGTATTTATTGTTATATTGCTATGCCATTTGGACTAAGAAATGCAGGTGCTACTTATCAAAGGCTAGTCAATATGATGTTCAAATATCAAATTGGACACACTATGGAAGTCTATATAGATGACATGGTGGTTAAGTCTAAAAAAGCTGAGGATCACCTTAAAGACTCGGAGGAAGCGTTCAATATCCTTGATAAATTTAATATGAAACTAAATCCTTCCAAGTGTCATTTTGGTGTTAAGGCAGGTAAATTCTTAGGCTATATGGTGACAAAGAGGGGCATTGAAGCAAGTCCAGAGCAAATCAAGGCTATTGTGAATATCAAATCTCATGCCAATGCTAAGGATGTGCAAAGATTGACAGGCAGGATCGCAGCCTTGAACAGGTTCATATCCAAGTCATCAGAAAAGTGGAAGGAATTCTATGACATCCTGAGGAAGAACAAGAAATTTGAATGGACTGAGAAGCATGAAAGTGCCCTTAAAGCTCTTAAGGATTACCTATCCTCACCCCCCGCCTTGATGAAACCAGAAAAGGGGGACATATTATCCTTATACCTAGCAGTATCCTTAAAAGCAGTAAGTGCGGTTCTTGTTAAGGATCACCAAGGTACACAACATCCTGTTTATTTTGTAAGTAAGAGTTTGCTTGATGCTGAATCCAGGTATTCACATTTAGAAAAAACTTATCCTTGCTTTAATCATGGCATCCACTAAATAAAGACATTATTTTGAAACTCATGCCATTATTGTTAAGACTAATTTTCCAATTAAGAATGTTCTCAGGAAACCTGAAATGTCAGGAAGGATGGCTAAGTGGGCAGTGAAGCTCAGTGCTTATGATATAAGATATGAGCCTAGAACAGCCATTAAATCCCAAGCCTTAGCTGACTTTGTGGCAGATTTCAGTAGTGACTTGTAAAGGGAGGCTGAATTAGAAGTCCAACAGCTAGAGGAAACTTAGGATCCTTGGATACTCTACACTGATGGAGCCTCTAATGTTAAAGGAATAGGGCTTGGGATACTACTAAAATCGCCACAGGGGGACATAATACCCCACTCTATAGCTTGTGAGTTTTAAACTACTAACAATGAGGCTGAATATGAAGCCTTGGTAGCTGGTTTGCAAATTGCCAAGCATATGAGGATCAGGTATCTTGAGGTACATGTAGATTCATTATTAATCACTAATCACTTTAATGGATCCTATGCTGTTAAAGGTGAAAAGCTAATCAAATACTTAGATATAGTCAAAGCATTGGCACTCTCTTCTGTATCCTTTAGTTTGACACAGGTACCAAGAGAAGAGAATGCAGAAGCTAATGCACTGGCTAATTTAGGATCATCCTTGAAGATCCCAGAAGACATTAAAATCCCTATTATCCACATCCTGAATCCTGCTATAGAGGATCATCTGGCTATGGAAATAGGAGAAGATTCGGCGATCATACCTAGTGATGCTCCGCAATCAGGATCCTGGATCCTCCCAATCATGAGATATATCCAATATGGAGAGATCCCTACAGGAGAAAACCCCAGAGCTTTCAAAATTAGGGTATCTCAATTTACAATATTGAATAACATGCTATACAAACGATCTCTTGCAGGTCCATATCTAAGATGTATTGAGGATCCTGAAATCCAAGAAGTCTTAAAGGATTTTCATGAAGGAGATTGTGGAAATCACACTAGGGGCAGGGCATTATTCTCAAGGATCCCGAGGACAAGGTACTATTGGCCTACTATGAAGAAGGATGCTGTGGATTATGCTAGAAGGTGTGATCCTTGTCAAAGACATAGTAATATCCTTCATCAACCAGCTGAACTTTTGCATCCTATATCCTCCTCTTGGCCATTTATGAGATGGGGAATGGATATAGTTGGCAAGCTTCCTAAGGCACCTGGTGGAAAAGTGTTCATGCTTGCTATGACTGATTACTTCTCCAAGTGGATAGAGGCTGAAGCCTTTCCTCAAGTCAGAGAGAAAGAAGTGATATCCTTTATCAAAAGAAATATTATTACTAGATTTGGTATTCCTTCTGAAATTGTATGTGATAATGGATCCCAATTTATTGGGAGTAGAACTACTAACTTTTGTGATAGCTGGGGGATTAAGATGATAACATCAACACCAGTCCACCCACAAGCTAATGGCCTGGCAGAATCATCCAACAAGATCATCATCAACAACTTGAAAAAGAAGCTTGGATCCAAGAAAGGGAAATGGGCAGAAGAGCTACCTTATGTATTATGGGCTGATAGGACAACTCCCAAGAATGCTACTGGTCAAACTCCATTCTCTTTGGTATTTAGAGCAGAATCGGTGATCCCTACATAAATGGTGGTTCCTACTGCAAGAACAAGTATCCGTGATCTTGAAGGAAATGCTGAAAACTTGGTTCAAGACCTAGATACTATAGAAGAACTCAGGGATTTGGCAAGGATAAGGGTGGCCAGTTATCAACAAAGGATGGCCGGAGCTTACAACAAGAATGTCAGGATCAGAAAATTCCAAGTTGGTGATATGGTATTAAGGAAAACATTTTAGACTACCACCAATCCTGCTGATGGAAAGTTGGCACCAAAGTGGGAAGGCCCTTATTTGATTGAAGCTGAAGCAGGAATGGGGGCATATCGCTTGCTGACAATGGAAGGTAATTTGTTACCAAGAGCTTGGAATGCTGTCCATTTGAAGAGATACTTCATGTAACAAGGATCCGTGATCCTTAACCAATGATGATCCTTGAAGGATCCTTGATCAACGAAGGATCCTCGTCATGGTAATGATCTAACCTCAAACTCTTTAACTTTTTATATATCAAATATTTAAGGATAAGGATCCTGTATCCTTTATCCTCCCTTCACTTGTTTCTAAGTTTTGCAGAAGGTTTGAGTATCCTTGGCAGAGGATAAGTCTCCACACAAGTATCTAGTTATTTGGGCTTGACCCTAGTTATTTGGGCTTGACCCCAGTTTTTTGGGCTAGTCCCCAGTTTGGGCCTGTCCCCAGTATCGCCAGTAGCGCACGATGATCCTAGTACAGTTCATGGAAATGGGACCAATACTCGCTTTAGGGGCTGACAATTTCATTGTACTGGCTGTATCCGGGATCCTACGTATAATGGTAGACGTACCATACATCCGTTCCTAAGGTTTCTAACGTTTTCACGTTAGCTAAGGTTTTGGCATTTTCATGTCACTAAGTTTGGATAGTCGCCAGTGAGGGCCATACTCCAGTTCACACACAATCCTTTGGGCTTGTCCCCATTTATCCTTTGGGCTTGTCCCCAATATATTGGGCTTGTCCCCAGAATTGTTGGGCTTATCCCCAGTTACTAACTCTTATCTTATATTGGCTTAGTCCCAAGTTGTATCCTATTTCAGGTTTTTGGAGACAAACGACCAAGGATCCTTGATCCTTACCTTCTACAAAGGTTTGCCTTTTGGTTATCCTGATTATAATGTTAAAGGTTAGGATCCTAACTTGGATTCTCAGGTATGATCCTTAACTATTTTGATTTTATTCATTTGAGTAACCCTTATACTTTGACAACTGAACTTATGATCCTTAAAATATACTACTTTTCGGAACTTGTCGACTATAGGATATGTGATCCTTGATCATATCCTAAGCTTTTTGAGGATATTTATTAAGTTTTTTCTTTACTTGATAAGTTTAAACAAAATGAATATCGCAACAATTGAAAAGTAAAGTACTAACAAGGATAGCAACACGGGAGATAGCTAAAAAGTTAAAGTTATTTTATTCACAAAACATTAAACCCTTTAAGGTTGTCAAAATTGCCAACCCACGTTTCTACCAGCAAAACGTGGCCCGTCCACATGGGTTGGCAAAGGGTGTCCATTGTTTACGGGTCTTTGTAGTGCAGGAAATAAAAGACGGAAGGATAACGAGTGGCTTCATCCCCCAAACAGAGGATCCATCCACCACCCATTATCCTGCCTATTGTTCAAGGATCCATGATCCTTCATCCTAGAAACTATTGTCTAAAGTTATTACAGACCAACCATTGTTCAACAAAAACATCACAACCAAAAAACCACTACCAAACTTAAAAAATGGGCTCCGGCTATGTCTAGAAGTTTCCATCATCGCCCATCCTTGCAGCTTACACCTTCGCTGCATCACCATCACCAGCTGCATTTGCCTCTCCACCGGCCTGATCCTTGCCACTCTCGGTTGCCTCAATTGCTAGAATCTCTTCAGCCTCCTCTTCATCCTCCAACTCAGCCAGCCTAGCCTTCCAGCCCTCCATGTCCCAGTTGCTCCTGTCAAAGTCAGGATCCTGAGCTTCTTGGGCCATCTGCAGCTTGGTCTTGTACATGGCAATGGCAGCGGAGATTTTAGCACCCTCCATGAGCTCGTGCTTCTCATAGTCAGCGTTGAACAGAACTTTAGCCGTCTGGGTTTTGGCATCTTTGAGATCCTTTTCAAGAGAAGCAATCTTGTGATCCTTGAGCACCGCTACTTGTTGAAGGTCCGAGTACTTTAGCTCAACTTCTTCAACATTGCCTATGTAGTCCTCGATTTCAGCAAATTTCTGCAAAAAGATGATATAAAGCTTAGGATAACTTGATCCTCAAGTGGGCAGGATAATTAAGCTAAGTCAGTGATCCTTACCTCAGCAAAGTACTCAAGGAACTGATGACGGATCAGAGGCAAGCCTTGTAGATTGTCAGCCTCAGAGGTCTTCCTTTTCTTGCCACCCTTGCCTTTAGAAGTGGTTGCCTTGGGGATCGTGACAGTTGGACTGGCAGCAAACTTCTTCTTTGAGGATCGGACAGTGTCAAGGTCAGTGACACTGAATTTAGAGGCAGATCTTGAAGATTTTCCAGCACCTACACATCCAAAACAGATAAGTATTCTTATTTCATTTTAATTTAAGCATTTAATTACATATAAACATGGATACTTACTGGACATAGTGACAGAACCTGAGGATGCTTCTTGAGATTCCTGGGTGTTTGCTTTAAACGATCTTATTGCAGGATCAAGTCTTCGGAAAGCAGCAAGCCTTTCCTTCGTTGCAGGTGTTGTGATAAGGTGTGCGACAGTAATAGCTGCAAAATAGAGACAAAAGGATGTTAGTGATCCTCAAACCGAAACAAGGTTATCCTGTGATCCTTTTCAGGATCCTCTATCCTACCATGAGTGGTCCATTTTCTAGGCAGATCCTTTCCATCAGGGATAGAATCCCTTCGGACAAAGAAGAATCGCCGTTTCCAGTTGGTGTCATTCTTAGTGGCTTTAAAGATGGGGTGTTCTTCACCAGGTTTATGTTTGAGTAGATACCGGTGAGACCCATGGCTTACGAGGTCGTACATCTCTGCAAGCTCCGACATTCCCTGATCAATACCTTGCTGCTCAATGATTCTTTCGAGGGTATACAAGACCCTCCAGATCATAGGCATTGCTTGGATGTAGGAGATGCCAGTGAGAGTGAAGAAGGATTGGGTGAAATCTGGAAAAGGGTATGTGTATCCTATTGTGAATGGGGTGACCAGAAAAGCTACCCAGGCTTCAGAAACAGAATCACTTAGAACGTTGGGATCAAATGGTTTGAAATTGGTGTTTGCCGGAAAGCAATGTCGGATTCTGTCTATTTGTGGATCAGTAAAGCAGCACCGTTCCTTCACAGAATCTTTGATGATTTCCTGGCTTTTTAGAGGACTATCCTTACGATGATCCTTAGCCGGCGAAGATCTCAGCATCATCTTGATTATGACGGTGGTGAAGAAGAAGAGACAGAGTAAGAAGATAAAGAGAGAAGAGAAAGGGAAATACCTGATCAAGTCTCTGAATGAAGATTTAAAGGATGAAACGCACGAATTTAAATGCCCACCAACCCTTATCTCTAACTTCAATTTATAATGATGATTTTGCAGGATAGTCACCTCAATGACGTCATGTTAGCAACGGCTAGTCAGGATTCAACGGCTATATATATCCGTTGGTTGGTTACGGATACGAACAAGAAAATATAACTCGTTATTTTACATTTTACTCCTTATATTTTGGGGGCAATTGTTAGGGGAAGATTTTCCAATGATCAGTGATCCTCAACTACTGTCAGGCTTAGTGATCCTCAATTCTTTTGAATTAGTGATCCCCAGAGTTTATTGTGGGATCAGGATCATGGATCATCATAGTGATCCTTATACTAACGATTGCCTGCTTTGTATATGATCTTGTTTTGCAGGAGTACGAGCTTGGACTAGGTCTTGGCGATATTCCTGGAGCATATTCCATACTTATTCCGCACGTGCTTAACTAAAGTGGACGTTATGGAGTTCGTGGAGGACTTGCACAAAATGCGGAATGTTTGTTAGCTTAGATATTTTTCCATTTTTAAAGGGTATAAGCAGCTAAATAGAAACACTTGGCTATTTTTAGCTTAACACACACACTCGCAACTGCTCTCACTAGCTCTTGACAATTCACTTGGCGATTCTATACTTTTTTGCACATTACACTATAATGATCCTTGTAATTGGCTCGCTATCATCCGAAGTTGTAATACATTTTCTTGTTTAATCTGAGTTGGTGATCGGTAGTTTCCATCACCCGAGGTTTTTTATGCCGGAGATCAACTCTTGATCAAGGGCTTTTTCCTTGTATAAATCTCTGTGTCACTTGTTCATTACATTTCAGAGTGATCCTTAATATTGTTCATTGATTCAAGCATCACACCTCACACATAAAGATTTGGTTGCATTATTTTTGCTTGATTTTTGACCAAAACACCAACTATGAAGCTGTATGATGGCTCGACAGATCCTGAGGAACATGTAGCTCAATATAGAGAAAGGATGGAGATCAATCCAATTCCTGAGAGGTTAAAAGAAGCATGTCTATGCAAGGGTTTCGGATCCACACTCACAGGATCAGCTCTTAAATGGCTGCTAAGTCTTCCCCCTTACTCTATTACTTCATTTGCTAATCTAGTTAATCTGTTTAATAGTCAATTCTCATGTAGTAGAAAATTTGAACGTTTAACTAGTGACCTATATAGGGTAACACAAGGCCAAAATGAATCACTTAGAGATTATATCACTAAGTTTAGTAAAGAATCCTTACACATTCCTAATCTGGATATAGCTACGGCTGTGGAAGCCTTTAAAATGTGATTGCTTAGGGATTCATTATTCTATGATGATCTTGTCATGACCCCTTGCAGGAACCTTGATGAAGTGAGGACCAGGGCCCTTAGGTTCATCCGATTAGAGGATGACAAAAGGATCCAGGAAAGACTGGCAGGATCCTCCAAGCAGGAGAAGCAAGGATCCTACTTCAAGAACAACAAGTTCAAATCCTACAACAAGTCTGATAACCAGAACGTGCATGCAGTAGAACAAAAGAGGATGATGAGGATTATCCTCCAATTTCTGAATACTGTTTTTCTGTTGATAACTATGAACTAATCCTTGTAATGCAGAATCTAGGTGAGAAAGCAAGATGGCCAAAGAAAAGTGATAAACCAGCTGCAACAAAAGACAAATCCAAGTGGTGTGCATATCATGAGGATTTCGGGCATCTAACTGAGGAATGCATTGCACTTAGAAAAGAGATTGGTTACTTGTTAAGCAATGGGCATTTGAAGGAGCTTTTGGGGAGGAAAAAGTCAAGGATTCAGGATCCTGAAAAGGTTCCAAAATGGGCTCCTGCCCCTCCGGCAGATGCACAAGTTATAAACTTCATATCGGGTGGATCAGATATTTGTGGTACTACCTTTTCGGCAGCCAAAAGACATGCCCAGGAGACCAAAATGGATAATGGAGATAGACCCATCCGGACCTCCACTGTTACCAAGGATAAAGTTATAACTTTTGATGAGGATGATCGTGTTGATGTGCAGGATCCTCATCATGATGGTCTTGTTATCACTTTGTTTATATCTAACCACTTTGTTCGCAGGATCCTAATAGATGGAGGAAGCTCAGTGAACATCATCCAGCTTGATGTCCTCAAGAAGATGAATATCCCTGAATCGGATATTGTACCAAGATCCTCAGTTCTTGTGGGATTCAGTGGAGAAACCAAGAACACTCTGGGGGACATCAAACTCCCAATCTATATTGAAGGACTTCATTCTTATCAAAAATTTTGTGTTATAGATTGCTTATCTTGTTGCAATGTTATCCTTGGCAAGCCTTGGATACATGACATGAAGGCAGTCCCATCTACTTATCACCAATGTGTGAAGCTTCCTAGTCCATGGGGGGTAGTGAAAATTGAGAGTGATCAACAAGAAGCTAAGAATTGCTACACATCATCAATGAAACCAGCCTTAAGGCCAAGGGAGCAATAGCAATTAAAGTATCCTCCAAGGGATGTCTTGGAGGCAAGAGAGCAGGATGTGAAAGAAATCCTTATGGATCCTCATGATCCTGAATCCAAGATTTACATAGGATCAGGGATCCTTGGTAAAATAGAAGAGGATCTGATATCCTTCCTCAAGAGGAGAAAAACTACCTTTGCATGGAAGCACGAAGATATGACAGGTATATCTAAAGATATAATTACTCATAAGCTTGGCATTGACAGGTCATTCAAGCCAATCCATCAAAAGAGGAGAAAGTTTGCACCTGAGAGAAATGCCATTATCCAGGAGGAGGTAGATAAATTACTCCGAGCAGGTATGATTAGAGAGGTTAAGTATCCAAGATGGTTAGCCAATGTGGTTGTTGTTCAAAAGAAAAACGGAAAGTGGAGGGTATGTGTCGATTTCACTGATTTAAATAAGGCATGTCACAAGGATCCTTTCCCATTACCCCACATTGACTCCATGGTGGATGCTACCGCGGGTCATGAGTTGTTGACTTTTATGGATGCTTCATCTGGATTTCAACAAAGTCAGATGGAACCATCTGATAAAGAGGATACAGCCTTTATGACCCCAACTGGTATATATTGTTATATTGCTATGCCATTTGGACTGAGAAATGCAGGTGCTACTTATCAAAGGCTAGTCAATATGATGTTCAAGGATCAAATTGGACACACTATGGAAGTCTATATAGATGACATGGTGGTTAAGTCTAAAAAAGCTGAGGATCACCTTAGAGACTTGGAGGTAGCATTCAATATCCTTGATAAATTTAATATGAAACTAAATCCTTCCAAGTGTCACTTTGGTGTTAAAGCAGGTAAATTCCTAGGATATATGGTGACAAAAAGAGGTATTGAAGCAAGTCCAGAACAAATTAAGGCTATTGTGAATATCAAATCTCCTGCCAATGCCAAGGATGTGCAAAGATTGACAGGAAGGATCGCAGCCTTGAACAGATTCATATCCAAGTCATCAGAAAAATGCAAGGAATTCTATGACATTTTGAGAAAGAACAAGAAATTTGAATGGACTGAAAAGCATGAGAATGCTCTCAAATCCCTTAAAGATTAACTATCCTCAGCTCTTGCCTTGATGAAACCAGAAAAAGGGGATGTATTATCCTTGTACCTAGCGGTATCCTCTAAAGCAGTAAGTGCGGTCCTTGTTAAGGATCACGAAGGTACACAACATCCTGTTTATTATGTATGTAAGAGTTTGCTTGATGCTGAATCCAGGTATTCACATTTAGAAAAACTTATCCTTGCATTAATTATGGCATCTACTAAATTAAGACATTATTTTGAAACTCATGCCATTATTGTTAAGACTAACTTTCCAATTAAGAATGTTCTCAGGAAACCTGAAATGTCAGGAAGGATGGCTAAGTGGGCAGTAAAGCTTAGTGCTTATGATATAAGATATGAGCCTAGAACTGCCATTAAATCCCAAGCCTTAGCTGACTTTGTGGCAGATTTCAGTAGTGACTTGCAAAGGGAAGCTGAGTTAGAAGTTCAACAGCTAGAGGAAACTAAGGATCCTTGGATACTCTTCACTGATGGAGCTTCCAATGTCAAAGGAAATGGGCTTGGAATACTACTAAAATCGCCACAGGGGGACATAATACCCCACTCCATAGCTTGTGAGTTCCAAACTACTAACAATGAGGCTGAATATGAAGCCTTGATAGCTGGTTTGCAAATTGCCAAGCATATGAGGATCAGGTATCTTGAGGTACATGTAGATTCATTAATAATTACTAATCACTTTAATGGATCCTATGCGGTTAAAGGTGAAAAGCTAATCAAATACTTAGAGATAGTCAAAGCATTGGCACTCTCTTCTGTATCCTTGATGCATTGGCCAATCTAGGATCATCCTATGATTTTGCAGGATAGTCACCTCAATGACGTCATGTTAGCAACGGCTAGTCAGGATTCAACGGCTATATATATCCGTTGGTTGGTTACGGATACGAACGAGAAAATATAACTCGTTATTTAACATTTTGCTCCTTATATTTTGGGGGCAATTGTTAGGGGAAGATTTTCCAATGATCAGTGATCCTCAACTACTGTCAGGCTTAGTGATCCTCAATTCTATTGAATTAGTGATCCTCAGAGTTTATTGTGGGATCAGGATCATGGATCATCATAGTGATCCTTATACTAACGATTGCCTGCTTTGTATATGATCTTGTTTTGCAGGAGTACGAGCTTGGACTTGGTCTTGGCGATATTCCTGGAGCATATTCCATACTTATTCCGCACGTGCTTAACTAAAGTGGACGTTATGGAGTTCGTGGAGGACTTGCACAAAATGCGGAATGTTTGTTAGCTTAGATATTTTTCCATTTTTAAAGGGGATAGCGAGCTAAATAGAAACACTTGGCTATTTTTAGCTTAACACACACACTCGCAACTGCTCTCACTAGCTCTTGACAATTCACTTGGCGATTACATACTTTTTTGCACATTACACTATAGTGATCCTTGTAATTAGCTCGCTATCATCCGAGGTTGTAATACATTTTCTTGTTTAATCTGAGTTGGTGATCGGTAGTTTCCATCACCCGAGGTTTTTTATGCCGGAGATTAAGTTTTGATCAAGGGCTTTTTCCTCGTATAAATCTCTGTGTCACTTGTTCATTACATTTCAGAGTGATCCTTAATATTGTTCATTGATTCAAGCATCACACCTCACACATAAAGATTTGGTTGCATTATCTTTGCTTGATTTTTGACCAAAACACCAACTATGAAGCTGTATGATGGCTCGACAGATCCTGAGGAACATGTAGCTCAATATAGAGAAAGGATGGAGATCAATCCAATTCCTGAGAGGTTAAGAAGCATGTCTATGCAACGGTTTCGGATCCACAATCACAGGATCATCTCTAAAATGGTTGCTTAGTCTTCCCCCTTACTCTATTACTTCATTTGCTAATCTAGTTAATTTGTTTAATAGTCAATTCTCATGTAGTAGAAAATTTGAACGTTTAACTAGTGACCTATATAGGGTAACACAAGGCCAAAATGAATCACTTAGAGATTATATCACTAAGTTTAGTAAAAAATCCCTATTATCCATATCCTAACCCCTGCTATTGAGGATCATGTAGCTATGGAGATAGGAGGGGATTATGCAATTGTCCCTAGTGATGATACACAATCTCATTCAGGATCATGGATCATTCCAATCATGAGATATATCCAACATGGAGAGATTCCTACAGGAGAAAACCCCAGGGCTTTCAAAATTAAGGTATCTCAGTTTACAATATTGAATAACATGTTATATAAAAGATCCTTGCAGGACCATATCTAAGATGTATTGAGGATCCTGAAACCCAAGAAGTCCTAAAAGATTTTGTAGGACCGGTTTTTAAGCCGTTCGATTGCGTAACGTACGTTTCAAGTGCGGAATCCGTGAACGTGCGTGACCGAACACACAATAACGTACTACTAACGAGAATCCATTGAGAAATATGACAATTCCGGTACAAGATTCACGTTTACAACAACTTTCTCTCTCTAGATTTTCTCTCTCTAGAAAGTCTTCCAAGTCTTCTCCTTCAATCTCCACTAAAAGTCTTACTAAAATCATGACATAACCTCATATTTATATGGTCAAGGCAACTTAATGAAAGTTCTCATTAATTACAAGTTTGCCACCTTGCCATTTCTAACTAAATATGACATTATGCACTTGATTTCTTCCGGCTTTTCACTACGACTTTGATTTCTTCCGGTTTTTCACTACGACGTGAATTGACGAAGGCGATAGACAATAAATGCATCAACAATCTCCCCCTTGGATATTGCCGTAGTCAATCTCGTAGTGAAACTCGTAGCAACTTGTCTTTCTCTCTCTTGAGTCTTCTTGCATTAAACAGAATCCCGGTGGATCTGTCTTCAGCTTCCTTTGCTCTCTTTCTTTAGACTCTTCAGGCTCCCCCTTTCGTCAAGCTTCCGTGCTTTTGGGATCGACGCCTGGCTTACCAAATACAAGCTCCTTTTGCGTTGAGCTCGTCTTCAGACTCCCCCTTAGACTCAGATGTCGGGATCGTAGTCTGGCTTTTCGTAGCAACAAAAATTCGAAACCTGCACATCTCAACCTCTCTATTACAAACCAATAAAGTTGTGATTCAACTTAATGAATCAACTAAACATTTGAGAATTATCACATTTAAAACTGATTAAAAAATTCGAAACATTCCAATTTCTGATTCAACCTAATGAATCATTTTAAACATTTCAAACCACTTAACCAACCTGTCTGTTCATCATGTTTAGCCTTTGAGATTTTGAATGTCAGCTTTTCAACATCAGTTGTCGAAAATCTTTTTGGATTTTTCATATTATGAAACATAAATGCAATAACAGAAATTAAATGCAGAAATGAAAAATGTACAAACATATTTTTGTGAGTTTGTGCAAGAGGATCATATCAGTTTTTGAGACAAATCACTAACATCGTTAAGCTTTGAACATTGTAAGCTCTAAACAATTTACCTAGATTGTCAGTTATATCTTTACACAAAGTTTAACTGATTCGAGATACGAGATTAATGTTTTAGATACTTAAACTTATTCGAGTGTCCCATCACTTGAATATACTCCCGTATCCAGATTCAAATATTCAATCTTACAAACTTAATTGAGTGTCCCATTTCAGAATATTCTCCCGTATCCAGATCTCAATATTCAGAATTACAGGTAAGTATACTAAGATGATATCTGTAAAGGGTTAGATTTGAAATCATGAGAGCTCAGGTCAGAACTACCGTTCAGCAGAGAGATCATGATTTGTGTCCCCTTTAGAGGATCTTTTTACAACAACAAGAATGATCAATTTTATTGTCTCATTTTGCTGAGGGCTTATGCTGTGTTTTAAGCATTTGCAGCAAGTATTATCCGAGGACTAGGTCAGAACTTCCATTCAGCAGAAGTCCTGGGATAATACCCCAGATATCACTGAGTATAAACAAACCTAGTATTTCAGAAAGAGAAACCTTTCAAACGAAATTTCGGGGGTTACCCATATATCCGTGAAATGTTACCCACAAAATAAGAAAGTTTGACATCTTATAGAATCTTTCAAACGAGATTTCGGGGGTTACCCATATATCCAAAAGATGTTCCCCACGAGATAAGCAAGTTTGACGTTTTATGTTTATATCTCGAAAACAATCTACTGAATGTGTAAAAATTTACTAACAAATCCATAATAAAATTGTTTATCACATTTAACATTCCATATCTTTAGCGTGATGTGATAGTCTACTGATGTACTATCATTTCATCTTTTATGCAACAAAACTCATTTTTGACTTTTCAATGTTTTTAACATTTTCAAATTTTCTAATTTTTTTTAAAATTTTTCTCCCCCTAAAATCAAAATATGTTTCAATTTTGATTTTCTGAGAAAATTTGAAACAAACTGTACAAACTAGACAACTTGATGAGAATCACTTCAATTCTCCATCCACTTGGCGTAAACAATCAGAACTCCCCCTCACAACAAAATATTTTCCCATTATGATTTCAAAACACTTAAGTTTGTTTTAATCAAAATGGTTTTTCCGGAAAATTAGTTTTGTGTGTTGTTTCATAAACTCGGGGTTTCATCACATTGTTCTTCAAATTACCACTTGTAGGAAAGATGAATCAAATACAACTTAATGTCCCTGATTTATCTTTTAAAGACGAAAAATCACCAGAGTGAAATTTCTCAAGAAATGTGCCGATTCATGTTCCACGCTTACCAACCTGGGAACTCCGGCAAGTCAGGTTTTTCTATTTGAAAAGTTTCACCCAAGCCTGACTGTCCTTGGGTGATTTTGAATTCTTGTTTAACAATGGTGGAAAGTTTGTATCATCCATTGTTAAACCTGAATTCTCAGATTTTACCTCAATAACTGGCTCTTCTGGTTTTGACGAACCAGAATCATTGCCTGAATGTGGCTTGTCTGACTTTGAAATGTCAGATTCATCGCCTGAAGGTGGCTTGTCTGACTTTGACACGTCAGATTCATCGCCGACCATTTTCTTCTTTTCCTCTTTCGTCCTCAGATTTGTATCTGATGAATTCGTCTTGCTTGGCTTTGCAGACGAGGGAGTTGATTCATCAGCACTCTTATTCGATCTGACGGGTGAACCCGAGGACAAAATCTTCTCCAGATATTCTCTGGCCTTCTTTCTCTTCTTTCGCAGTTTGTCTTTTTGCCCTTAAGAAAGCTTCACTTTCTTTTCTTGAACTTTAGGTTCTTGGACCTTCTGTTCTTTGACTTTCTGGTCTGAAACTCTCAGTTCCTTGGGCTTGACAGTAACTGGTTTCTTTGCCAATTTCTGAGAATTAACCCTCAATCTTTCATTTGATCTCCTTGGGCAATCCCTGGCAATGTGTCCTTTGATTTGACAATTATAGCATCTTCTTGTCTCAAATCTTTGTCTCTGGCAGTTAACAGCAATGTGTCCTTGATAGCCGCAATTGTAACACACTCTGTTATCATACCAATCACCATTTTCATACCAAACGCTCAGGTCAAAGCACTGTTTGGCTTGGTGATACTCTTTCCTCTTCTTGATTGTTGGATTTGACTTTTAAGCACTGTGGTCTGACCTGCACCACTTATTACCAACAATTTTTGAGTTTTCGATTTTCAATTTCTGTGCTTTTTGAATGCGATTGGATGATCGATCTGATGAGCTTTTATTATCTTTTTGAACAATTTTCAAATTTTTAACTTTTTGTTTTTGTTCTACACTCTTCTTAACAGGTTTCTGCTTTGAGCATTCACCTATTTCAGTAGATTGCAAAACAGTATTTTTGAATTTTTCTTTTAATTCTAAAAACAATTTTTCTTTTTCAATTTTTGTATTTTCATCATCAGATTTCTCATCACAATCTTCAACTTCGACATTGTCAAAGTTTGTGACATTGTCACTTATTGGAACAGCATTGATCGGTTCTGGACACACATACGGTGCAGAAGTCACAAAACCTTTCAACTTATTTTCTAACTCAGCAATTTTATGCCGATCTTTTTCAGCTTCTTTTTCAAGCTGAATGATTTTAGCAAGATGAGAGTTTATTGCAATATGTTTTTCAAGATTATTTTTACAAAAGATATCTTTCTCATCTTCTAAAATCTTTATTTGAATTTGAAAATCTTTCTCAATTTTTACTTTTTCATTTTCTGAATTTTTTATTTGATTTTTCAAAACATTTTCTGAATTTTTAAGATTTTCGTTTTCTAATGTCAAACTCTCTAAATCCCTCAAGAGTTTGGCATTTTCGAATTTTAGATTTTCACAGTATAAACACTTCTCAGTCATATTTACAATTTCAGCTTTCTTCTCCACCTTGATAGCTGAAATTTCTTTAACCTGCTCCTCTACCTCTTGAACATTTTCCTCAGATTTGAATTTTGATTCATCAGCTGCTTCTGCATTACTATTCTTTTGAATTTCAAGTTCTCGTTCTTTAATCTTCTCGATAAACACACTCAAATTCAAGTTTAAGTATATCTTCTTCAAATCTGACAAATACGTTCTCCACCCATCACCCGGTAAAACATTTTCCAACTTGTCAACCCATTCCTCATTGGTCTTGGTTATCTTCAATCTCACCATCTCCCAATACAACTCGACATACCTTTTGATCAATTCTTCAATTGATTCCCCATTGATACCTGTAAAATTTTCAAACTTGTTCAGTGTAATATAAATTTCAGAATCCATGTTTTGGTATCAAAGGATGACGAATTTTCAATCAATAATGAAATTCACACAGTCTAAAACCAATTTAATCACTTTGTCAAATCACTGAATCAGATGAATATCCGATTTAGTGACAACAAATCGGTAACAACGGATCTCGTGAAGAATTCTTTCGTGCGTGTATCCGATGCTTGACAAATACCTCGGATCACCTGCAAATAGAACTGATTAGGATCGGTTTAAAATCAAACAACCTTTGAAACTTTTGAACTCCAAACCGCACGTACTGACATTAACCACGACTCAAACCACGCGACCTGTCAAGTGAACTAAAGAATTTGATAAGAACTGGACCTTTTCACACGAACTGATCTCACTATACAACTTCACAACTCGGTATATCACAAACAATTTCAATTTTTACCTATGTCAATTTTAACAAAAGATCTAATTAATTTCTTTTTTAAACAATTTTCTTGAAACAATTTGACCAAACTATTTTAATCATGGGCTTACACAAACACAAACTAACATATAAGATGGGCCGGTACTATAATATGTCAACAACAACATATGGGCGGTGAAACAGCCAACAACAAAAACAATTGGGTCTCTAAAGATAGTGGGGCGGTGACTTTGGGCTTCACAAGTTCACAACAACAATTTAAATGGCGGTGATTTAAAGGGTGTTGATTGGGCCGTTTTAGATAGTGGGGCGGTGTAATGACATTCAAAACAAATCAGTTTAGTGTACAAACGTGTCTAGTTGGTGATAGACTTGCATTTATTTCTTAATATCATGCAATGTTCAGAAGACCTTTTTATTTCATTTGACCAATATATTTAAACATGGCAGACAATTGATCATGTATCAAAACCTTTTGATTGGACCTCATTAATCACTTATCCGACAACATGACTTTATCACATGCAATTTTGTCCAACTTTTTTGCTTTTTACTTGAATTAATAGCCGACTAGATCTGTTAATTGTTTATTGGACCGTTAAAATCACATGCTCCCAAGCACACTTTTCAAACGATAAGTTCAAAAGGCGAACCACTTTCAAACGGACAAGTATGTATTTTTCAAACGGACCTCATTTTTCAAACGGTTGAGGTCAATATTCAAACGATGATTCAAACGGAAGTAACCTTTCAAACGACAGAACCAGTTTTTCAAACGATAGGACAGTGTTTTCAAACGGTCAGACAATTTTCAAGCGATGCGAAGCATATTTCAAACGATAGGACCTCTTTCAAACGGTATGGTGTCAGTTTCAAACGGACACGACAGTTTCAAACGGCCAGACGCTGGTTTCAAACGAACTGCGGACCGAAAAACTCGAATATCTCCTAAACGGCTTGGAATTTCGATCTGAAACTTGGTAGGGTTTTAGATCAGATGTTTTCGCACCACATATCAAAAAATCAACTGATTCGGACCGTGGAAACCTGTTCAATTTGAAAAAAAAAAACAGTAAAAACGTGATAAACCCGAAAAAAATGAAGAATTTGATGAAATTCAGATATGAAAATGATGTAATCCGGTACGAATCAATGTGTTTGATCGTGCAATCGAGCTCCTAGCTCTGATACCAATTGTAGGACCGGTTTTTAAGCCGTTCGATTGCGTAACGTACGTTTCACGTGCGGAATCCGTGAACGTGCGTGACCGAACACACAATAACGTACTACTAACGAGAATCCATTGAGAAATATGACAATTCCGGTACAAGATTCACGTTTACAATAACTTTCTCTCTCTAGATTTTCTCTCTCTAGAAAGTCTTCCAAGTCTTCTCCTTCAATCTCCACTAAAAGTCTTACTAAAATCATGACATAACCTCCTATTTATATGGTCAAGGCAACTTAATGAAAGTTCTCATTAATTACAAGTTTGTCACCTTGCCATTTCTAACTAAATATGACATTATGCACTTGATTTCTTCCGGCTTTTCACTACGACTTTGATTTCTTCCGGTTTTTCACTACAACGTGAATTGACGAAGGCGATAGACAATAAATGCATCAACAGATTTTCATGAAGGAGATTGTGGAAACCACACTGGGGGCAGGGCATTATTCTCAAGAATCCTGAGGACAGGATACTATTGGCCTACTATGAAGAAGGATGATGTGGATTATGCCAAAAAGTGTGATCCTTGTCAAAGACATAGTAATATCCTTCACCAACCAGCAGAGCTCTTGCATCCTATACCCTCTTCTTGGCCATTTATGAGATGGGGGATGGATATAGTTGGTAAACTTCCCAAGGCACCTGGTGGAAAAGTATTCATGCTTGCTATGACTGACTACTTCTCAATGTGGATAGAGGCTGAAGCCTTTGCTCAAGTCAGAGAAAAAGAAGTGATATCCTTTATCAAAAGAAATATTATTACTAGATTTGGTATTCCTTCTGAAATTGTCTGTGATAATGGATCCCAATTTATTGGGAATAGAACTACTAACTTTTGTGACAGCTGGGGGATTAAGATGATAACATCAACACCAGTCCACCCACAAGCTAATGGACAGGCAGAATCATCCAACAAGATCATCATCAACAACTTGAAAAAGAAGCTTGGATTTAAGAAAGGAAAATGGGCAGAATAGCTACCTTATGTATTATGGGCTGATAGGACAACTCCCAAGAATGCTACTGGTCAAACTCCATTTTCTTTGGTATTTGGAGCAGAATCAGTGATCCCTACAGAAATGGTGGTCCCTACTGCAAGAACAAGCCTCCGTGATCCTGAAGGAAATGCTGAAAACTTGGTTCAAGACCTGGATACTATAGAAGAACTCAAGGATTTGGCAAGGACAGGGATGACTAGTTATCAACAAAGGATGGCTGGAGCCTACAATAAGAATGTCAGGATCGGGAAATTCCAAGTTGGTGATATGGTATTGAGGAAAGCATTTCAGAATACCTCTAATCCTGCTGATGGAAAGTTGGCACCAAAGTGGGAAGGTCCTTATTTGATTGAAGCTGAAGTAGGAAAGGGGGCATATCGATTGTTAACAATGGAAGGTGATTTACTGCCGAGGGCATGGAATGTTGTCCACTTAAAGAAATATTTCATGTAATAAGGATCCAGGATCCTCAACCATTTTCATGATCGTTATCCTTGAAGGATCCTTTGAAGATAGATGATCCTCATCCTGGTAATGATCTAATCTCAACTATTTCATTCCTTAATTATCTTGTATGTAAGGAGAAGGATCCTGGATCCTTTATCCTTTTTTCACTTGATTCTGAGTTTTGCAGAAGGATCATATATCCTTAACTAAGGATCGAATATCCACAGAAGTCTCCAGTTATTTGGGCTTGACCCTAGCTATTTGGGCTTGACCCCAGTTATTTGGGCTTGACCCCAGTCTTTTGGGCCTGTCCCTAGTATCGCCAGTAGCGCACGATGATCCTGGTACAGTTCATGGCAATGGGACCAGTACCCACTTTAGGGGCTGACAATTTCATTGTACTGGCTGTATCCGGGATCCTACGTATAATGGTAGACGTACCATACATCCGTCCTAAGGTTTCTAACGTTTTCACGTTAGCTAAGGTTTTGGCATTTTCATGTCACTAAGTTTGGATAGTCGCCAGTGAGGGCCATACTCCAGTTCACACAAGATCCTTTGGGCTTGTCCCCAGTTTTTTTTTGGGCTTGTCCCCAGTTTTTTGGGCTTGTCCCCAGTATATTGGGCTTGTCTCCAGAATTGTTGGGCTTATCCCCAGTTGCTAACTTTTCTCTTATATTGGCTTAGTCCCAAGTTATGTTTCATTTCAGGTTCTTTAAGTTAGAAAGCTATGGATCCTTGATCCTAACCTTTCATTAAGGTTTGTCTTTTGGTTATTCTGATTATCAATGTTAAGGGTTTAGGATCCTAACTTGGATTCTCAGGTATGATCCTTAATCATTTTGAATTTATTCATTATTTATATAAGTGATCCTTATCCTTTGACAATAGGATTTATGATCCTTAAACTATACTACTTTTTAGAATTTGTCGATTATAGGATATTTGATCCTTGTTCATATCCTAAACTTTTTGAGAAGATTTATTAAACTTTTCTACATAGTAAATTCAAACAAAATACATCATAACAACTGAAAGATAAAATGTATCCAAATGAAACAACACATGATAAGCCAAAAAGATTAAAGTTTTACTTATTCACAAAAGGTTAAACCCTTAAAGGTTGTCAAAATTGCTAACCCAAGTTTCTACCAGCAAAACGTGGCCCGTCCACTTGGGTTGGCAAAGGGTGTCCATATTTGATAAGGTCTAAGTGCAGGAAATAAAGGCGGAAGGATAACAAGTGGCTTCATCCCCCAAACAGAGGATCCATCCACCACCCATTATCCTGCCTATTGTCCAAAGGATCGATGATCCTTACACCTAAAGCTATTGTTCAAAGTACAGAGCAACCATTGTTTAAGAAAAACACCATAACCAAAAACCACTACCAAATTCTAAAAAATGGGCTCTGGCCACATTTAGAAATATCCATCATTGCCCATTCTCGCAGCTCACACCTTGGCTGCATCACCACCAACATCACCACCAGCCTGATCCTTCCCGCTACCACTCGCCTCAATCGCCAGGACCTCCGTAGCCTCCTCGTCATCTTCCAGCTCAGCCAGCTTTGCCTTCCAGCCCTCCTGGTCCCAAGTGGTCCTATCAAAGTTAGGATCCTCAGCCTCTTGAGCCATTTGCAGCTTGATTTTATACATGGTGACCGCGGCAGAGACTTTGGCATCCTCCAGCAGCTCATGCTTCTCATGATCGGCATCAATTTGGGCCATGACCACCTGCTTCTTAGCCAGATTGAGATCTTTCTCGAGGGAGGAGATGGTTTGATCTTTGGCCAGGAAGAACTTTTGGAACTCCAGATGCTTCTGCTCCGCCTCGTCAACGTATGCATCAAAAAGCATTTCGATCTCGGCGAATTTCTGCAAAAAGACAAGGTAGAATTCAGGATCAGTGATCCTCAAGTGGGCAGGATAATGAAGCAGAGTAGGTGATCCTTACATCAACAAAGTATTCCTGAAACTGGTGGCGGATAAGAGGCAATCCTTCCAGCTTGTCAGCTTTGGTGGTCTTCCTTTTCTTCCCCCCTTTGGAGGTGGCAGCTTTGGGGATTATAGCACTGGGGCTAGCAGCAGCTTTCTTCTTCGCAGATCGAGGACCAACATTGCTAAGGTCACTAACACTGAAACGAGAGGCAGACTTTGAGGATTTTCCAGCGCCTGTCAAATCCAAAACAACTGATAAGTATTCTTGTTCTATTTCATTTAAAATATTTAATTACATACAAACATGGATACTTACTTGACATTGTAACTGAGCCCGAGGATACTTCTTGAGAATCCTTGGTGTTTGCTTGAAATGATCTTGCTGCAAGGTCAAGGTTCCAGAAAGCAGTGATCCTCTCTTCTGTTGTAGGTGACGGAATGATGTGAGAGACAAAAATAGCTGCAAAACAAAAAGAAAGGTTCAGTTATCTTCACAAGAGCATGGTTATCCTATGATCCTTCTATAAGGATCCTCTATCCTACCATGGGTGGCCCACTTTAGGGGTAGATCCTTCCCATCTGGGATGGAATCTCTCCTAACGAAGAAAAATCGTTTCTTCCAGTTTGTGTCATTCTTGGTGGTCTTGAGGATTGGGTGTGCTTCGCCTGGTTTATGTTTGAATAGGAAGCGGTGTGATCCATGGCTCACAAGGTTGTAGAGTTCTGCCAGTTCTGACATTCCTAGCTCAATATCCTCCTGCTCAATGATCCTCTCAAGGGTACATAACACCCTCCACATCATTAGCATGGCCTGAACGTAGGATATGCTGGTAAGGGAGAAGAAAGATTGGGTGAAAGCAGGGAAAGGATATGAATATCCTATAAAAAATGGGGTAGCAGGAAAAGCAACCCAAGTTGCAAAGACAAAATCGCTCAAGGCGGTAGGGTCAAAAGGTTTGAAAACAGAGTCTGCCGGAAAGCAGTGACGGATTCAGTCTATCTCCGGATCGGTGAAGCAGCAGCGTTCCTTCGGTGAATCCTTGATGATTCCTTGGCTTTTTAGGGGGCTATCTTTGTGGTGATCCTTAGCTGGTGAGGATCGTAAGACCATCTTCGCCATGGATGATATTGAAGGAAGAAAGAACAAATGAGAAGATGAAGAGAGAAAGGAGAGAGAAGTACCTGATCAGATTTTCAAATGAGGATTTAAAAGATGTAACGCACGAATTTAAATGCTTCTTGACCCTTATCTCTAACTTGAATTTATAATGATGATTTTGCAGGATTGTCACTTCAATGACGTAAGATCAGCAACGGCTAGTTCAATCTTAACGGCTATATATCCGTTAGTTTGTTGCGGATAAGATCAAGAAAATATAACTCGTTAATTTACAGATTACTCCTTATATTTTGGGGGCAATTCTTAGGGGAGGATTTCCCAAGGATCATGGATCTTCAAGTGCTGCCAGGATCATGGATCCTTAATTATGTCTGGATTTAGGATCCTCAACATATGTTGCATGACCAGGATTCAGGATCCTCATTGTTATCCTTATACTAACGATTGTCAGCCTTGTTCGTAAGCTTGTTTTTCAGGAGCATGGGCATGGACTGACTCTTACCGATATTCTTGGGGAATATGCTCATAATATTCTGCACGTGCATGGACTTGTGAACGTTGTGGGAGATCGTGGGGAGCTTGCACAATGTTCGGATAGTTAGTTACTTTAGTTATTTCTAAATTTAAAAGGGGATAACAAGATTGAGTAGAAACACTTAGCGAATTTGGCAAAAACACACACACTTGAACAGCTCTCAGCAGTTTACTTAGCATTTCTACACACTTCTACACTCATACACTCTAGTGATCCTTGTAACAAGCTTGTTATCATCCCGAGTTGTAATACATTTTTTGTTTAATCCGAGTTGGTGATCAGTAGTTTCCATCACCCAAGGTTTTTTATGCCGGAGATCATCTTTTGATCAAGGGCTTTTTCCTCGTACAAATCCTCGTGTTGTCTCTTTATTCGAATTGCAAGTTGTTCATACAATTCTTCATATATTCAAGCATCACACCTCACAACAAAAGATTTGGTTGCATTATCCTTGCTTGATTTTTGACCAAAATAGTAAGCATTAAGTTAACAAATGATCAAACTACGCTAATAAAAGATGATCCATTTGAAATTAACATTACACCGGTTCCCTGTTTTTTTTTTCAAAACTCCTTTATTAGTAATATTACAATTGATAAAGATCTTTGTGTTAATATAATGGCAAACTACATTTTCGAAAAATTAAGTATTGGTGATTTAACTCCACTTCAAATACCCATTTTTCTATCTAATCGGAAAGTAATAAAATCAATGGGGATAGTTGAAGATGTGTTAGTCCAAACAAATCAGATGGTGATCCTAACCGACTTCGTCATCCTTGATGACGCCCACTAGTGTTGGGACGACCTTTTGTAAAGACCCACAAAGTTTTGAAAAATCGGAAGCATAACAATCTACCCATTCAATTAGGGGCATTCAAAAAAAGTGTCGATCTTGAACGTTCAATGAAATATCCATTTGGCAATAATGACCCCCTAATTGAAGATGAAGATGAGCCGCCCGATACCGGAGAAGAAATCGACCACTTTGTTGAAGAAGAGGTCGCCGTAGAACAAACCTTCTTGGTTCTTGATCAAAATGAGCAACCAAATAAGGAGTCTCCTAAAGACCCACCACTTGAGCTCAAAGAACTTCCAAAAGGTTTGGAATATGCTTTTCTCGACAAAGATGGTAAGTTACCTGTAATTATTTCGTCAAAATTAACTAGTGTAGAAAAAGATAAATTAACCACCCTTTTGAAAAAACACAAAAACGCAATCGCTTGGAAGCTTGTAGATATTAAAGGAATAAGTCCTTCCATGTGCACGGACAAAATTTTAATGAATGATGACTATAAATCGGTAATACAACCACAACGTAGAGTAAATCCAAACGTCCAAGAAGTGGTTAAAAATGAAGTCCTCAAATTACTTGATGCCAGACTCATTTACCGAATCTCTGATAGTCCTTGGGTAAGTCCCGTTCAAGTAGTGCCTAAGAAAGGAGGTGTGACGGTGGTCACTAACGAGAAAAATGAATTAATACCAACAAGAACCGTCACAGGATGGAGAGTATGTATAGGTTATCGTCGATTAAATGAGGCAACAAGGAAAGATCACTTTCCCTTACCTTTTATTGATCAAATGTTAGAAAGATTATCCGGTCATATATTTTATTGTTTCTTTGATGGTTTTTCAGGTTACTTTCAAATACCGATAGCACCCGAAGACCAAGAAAAGACAACATTCACATGTCCCTACAGAACTTTTGCTTATCAACGCGTGCCTTTTGGTCTATGTAATGCCCCCGCAACCTTTCAATGTTGCATGGTGGCCATCTTCCATGACATGATAGAAAAGACTATGGAAGTCTTCATGGATGACTTTTCTATCTTTGGAAATTCATACGACCAATGCCTCGATAACCTTGAACGAATGCTATCCCGATGTGAGGAAACTAACCTCGCCCTTAATTGGGAAAAATGCCATTTCATGGTAACGGAGGGAATAGTACTTGGTCACAAAATCTCAAGCGAAGGAATGGAGGTTGATCGAGCTAAAATAGACACTATTTGTTGATTACCACCCCATCCTCCGTTAGAGCCATCTGAAGTTTCCTTGGGCATGCCGGATTTTATAGACGATTTATCAAAGACTTTTCTAAAATCTCAAGGCCTTTAACAAAATTACTTGAAAAAGATGCTCCTTTCATCTTTGACAAGGATTGCAATCAAGCATTTCTCACACTAAAAGAAATGCTAGTCAATGCACCTATCATGATAGCGCCTGATTGGAAATTACCTTTCGAAATCATGTGTGATGCAAGTGACTTCGCAGTTGGAGCCGTCTTGGGACAAAGAAAAGATAAGCATTTTCACCCAATATATTACGCTAGTAAAACACTTAACGATGCACAAGAAAATTACACAACAACTGAAAAAGAATTACTAGCCGTAGTGTTTGCTTTTGATAAATTTCGTTCTTATCTTGTTCTTTCTAAAACGATAGTTTATACAGACCATGCAACCATTCGTTATCTCTTTAAGAAACAGGATGCTAAACCACATCTAATTAGATGGATTCTACTCCTCCAAGAATTTGACTTTGAAATAAAAGACAAAAGAGGAGCAGAAAACACCGCTGTAGATCATCTTTCCCACTTGGAAGATCCAACTTTGGAGGCAACTAGGGATGAGCTAATCAATGGAAAGTTTCCAACGGAGTCCCTAGAAATGGTGGAATACCGAGAAGAGCCATGGTACGCCGACTATGCTAACTGCTCAGCTAGCGGAATAGTCGCAAAAGGATGGCCACATCATCAAAGAAAAAAATTCTTTGCCAATGTAAAGCATTATTTTTGGGAAGATCGTTATTTTTTCAAAATGTGTGCCGACCAACTCATCCGCCGATGCGTACATGGTAGTGAAGCAAGAAGAATTCTCTGCCATTGTCATGAAGGTCCATACGGAGGACATCATGGTGCCGCTAATACCGCATGAAAGGTATTTGATTCAGGATTTTATTGGCCAACCATTTACAAAGACGCCCAAAGTCTTATCAGGACATGTGATGCTTGCCAACGATCAGGTAATATTTCTTCCAAAAACGAAATGCCACAAAATGTAATTCTTGTTTGTGAAATTTTTGATGTGTGGGGACTCGACTGTATGAGACCTTTCCCACCGTCAAAAGGAAACAAATATATACTTGTGGCAGTGGATTACTTGTCTAAATGGGCCGAGGCCGAAGCTCTTCCAACAAATGATGGAAGAGTTGTGGTAAAATTCCTGAAACAATTATTCTCTCATTTTGGAACTCCAAAAGCATTAATAAGTGATAGAGGTACCCATTTTTGTAACCATCAACACGAAATTTTTTTAACAAGGTATGGGGTCTATCACCGGATCTCAACAGCATATCACCCTCAAACAAATGGACAAGCCGAAGTGACTAATCGAGGTTTAAAAAGAATACTTGAAAGAAACCATAGGATTAAATAAAAAGGAATGAGCCAATAAATTAGACAATGCTTTATGGGCTTTTCGAACTGCATATAAAACAACAATAGGTACCACCACATATAAGCTTGTCTTTGGAAAAAGTTGTCATTTGCCGGTAGAAATCGCGCACAAAGCCTACTGGGCAATTAAAAACGTAAACTTAGACATAGAAATCGCCGGTAAAAATCGATTTTGTCAATTGAATGAATTAGACGAATTAAGAAAGCATGCATACTCTAACTCCGAATTTATAAGGAAAGACTGAAAAAATTGCATGATAAACACATTAAACCTAATGAATTTCGGGTAGGAGATCAAGTTCTATTGTTTAATTCACGACTTTGATTATTTCCTGGTAAGTTAAAGTCTAGGTGGACGAGACCTTTTTCTATCACCCACATTTTTCCGCACGGTGCAATTGAAATTAAATCTCGGAATGGAATCCCATTCAAAGTCAATGGTCAACGGCTAAAGCTTTATCAAGCATTTATTGAGGATGAAGAGGAGGAAATCTCGCTACAAGCGGCCGAAGAATAAACGAAGGTTTGAGCATCAACATCATATCTTGTAAGTAGCGAACCTCGGAAAAGCTTCTAGATTGGTAAGGTTTCTAAAACCAAGTTTCGGGAAACAGGGCACTCACACATGCACTATAAAAAAAAATAGCCCGCCCACGGGGCCGTGCTCAGCTGAGCACGGGGCCGTGTTCGTGCAACTCACGGGGATAAAACCCCCTTTTCCTTTATTTCTTCACTTCAACACGCCCCGTTTCCCCAAGAACTCTCTGGTTCCACAGGAAATTTCTGCAGATTTTCATGTTCCTCCGACTTCCAACAACGTCAAGGTATGATTCTATCATCATAATTAATTAGTTTAATCACTTGCATGTAGTTTAACATCAAAAATTTGGGGAAAAATCTAGGGTTCTTCAACTTGAACCGAACCAAACCTCAAATTTTTGCTTAGATCTGTTAGTAATAATATAGTTGCATGTTATAGGAAGTAAATCAACTTGAATTGTTAGTAGATGTGCCCGATTTCAAACAAAAACCTCAAACCCTTGTTTTTGAACCGAAAAAGATGAAATTGAAGGGGTAAATGGTTTGTTTTGAGAAAAACGGCACTTGGGGTTTCATTTTCGGGGAAAACCGCCCCTACTCAACCAAAAATTTTCAAGTTTTCGGGACCGGGTCGAAAAAGTGGGTTTTTGGGAAACAGACGCCTGAGCACGGGGTCGTGCTCAGCGAGCACGGGGGCGTGTCCAACTAACTTCCACCGAACCTGGGGCGTGTCCAGTGAACACGGGGCCCTGATCAGCTGGCTGTTTTCAGTTTTCTTTGAAAATTTACTGTTTCGTGCTAATTGTTTTATGTTTTCTTTTAGATGGCCAGGAAGTTCACAAGATTCAACCAGAATGAGTGGGCTGCTCAAGCTCGGTTTGAAATCCTTAAAACAAGGCCCGAAGAAAACCCACGACAAGTCTGCCTAGAAACCTTAGAAGTAGTAGGGCAGCTTGACCGCTTCAACAATCTAGTCACTGGTCCCCTGAGGGCAGCTCTTTGCACTAGGATCCACTCGGTTCACGAGTATAATATGGAATTCTATAGCACGCTTGCCTTCAAGGGAAATGCAGAGCCTTTTGATAATAAAGGGGTGGAATTTCGATGTGCTGGGAATATGCTTTCTATATCGATTGCATAATTTGGGGCAATCATTGGGTTATATGCTGAAGAGGATGCTGGAGATGAGGAGAACACGGGTGGTCTCCCTGAACTCTCACAACAACAACGTCAAGCAACATGGGCTCAAATTGGGGGAGGACACTATAACCCAAGCCAGACGAAGAACACACAGTTGCGGGACCCTCTCTACCGCTACATTCATAGGGTCCTCAGCAACTCCCTCTGCCAAAGGTACGACAGTACTGGTGTTATAGGCTTACGTGATCTGACTGTCCTCTACTGCATTCACAACCGTGTACACCTCGATGTTCCACACCTGCTCTTTCGCAACATGCACCTAAACCAACTAGCCAATCCCCCGACCCCTATCTTCTATGGAGGGTGGATCTACCGCCTCTTCAAGCATTTTGTGCAAGGGATGCCAAGGTCCTTCCATAGGGGCCCATGGTCGGGTAAGGTGGATCTCGTCATATGCCGCTCTATGGGGATTATTAATGAAGCTGGTGATGGAACAATCTGATTTCAAACGGTTCAGGGACATGTGTGGAACCCACAAGAAGCTCTTGTCCTACACGCCCAACAGATCTGTCCTCCTCCCCAGTTCCAGTATCAGCATCATGGTGATCCGGGCCAATCTTCCTCTCAAGGATGTGGTTTTCCTAATTTCCAAAGTTTACATGATCTCTTGCAGGAAAACCTCAAGTGCACCCGCAACGCCTACAATATGGCAAGCAACACGTACACCCGAGTCAGAGTTATAGAGAGGAACATCTCCGAGATGCAGGATGACATCAGCAACATCCTGGAGTACATGGCGGGCCAAGGAGGAGATGACGAGGACGAGGATATGGATTGAGATGGAGGCGGTGGAAGGTGATGTAACACGGTTGAAGGTCTTAACAGGTTAACCCCTTTGCTCTTACAAACAATTTTCTGGCCTGCGTGCCATTTTTGAACAATTTACTTTCCGTAACTCTTTTACTTTCCTGCATTTTTTCTTTTTTTTAGTTTGTGTTGTGGATGTTGAACTTATGGTAAGGTAGGATGTTTGTTATTTTGTGTGGTGTGGTATTTTTAAGTAAAACAGGTACCTAGGAGGCTTGGAAGTACTAAGTATTAGTGCTATATAAGCCTGGAAACCAGAACCGAAAGCCAAAACCCGTTTTCAAAGATTGCAGATTGTCAACACGGGGCCGTGCCCAGCCAGCACGCCCCCGTGTCCATCGCCCAGAACCTGCTGTTTGTTTAAATTCTACCCGACACGGAGTCGTGTCCACCAGACACGCCCCCGTGTCCACCTTTTGTAAGTTTTCGTTACTGGCAGTCTGACCACGGGGCCGTGCTCACCCAGCACGGGGCCGTGTCCAGATGCCCAGTAACACCAAACCTTGTTTTAAACACCTTTTTACGCATTCAATCAACCTAAAATCTTATTTTTAGGACACATTGAGGACAATGTGTAATTTAAGTGTGTGCGTGTGGGGGGGGGGTGCTAAACCTTGAATTTTGCAAATCCTAATAACAAGCCTTACACAAAACTCTATTAGAGCCGCTAATCACCCCAATTTTTTTTTCAAAAACTTTTCATTTTTTTACTTGTCTTGGTTTAATTTGGGAATAACAAGTTCTAATAAGGTTATATTTTTACAAATTTACAACCGATAGCGTTGTGATAAAAAGAACCAACATAAGAAAATTATGAAACGGCATGACAAATCTAGTTAAAATTTGATTATATATACTTGATCACATTAAAACCCATTCCCAAAAAAAGTGAGTTTTGAGCCATTATTAAGCATACAAGCATACATCTTTAATTTAAATGCTCATTTTTCATTTCTTGTGTGAATAGCCGCTTGGTTCTTACGACTCTAGAACTTGCCATGACGATACATTCCCGGTCCTTACCAACTTAAACCCAAGTAAGTAAATGATGTAGGCATTAGGACTAACCCTTTTTCTTTTCAACACCATTATTTTTCCTTTTCTTTTCACATACCCAAAATCCTCCTAGTTAACCCCTTTGAGCCTAAACCTTTTCGTCTCTAAACCCACAAAACAAACACCCTTTACCCACCAAACCCTTTTTCTTTTAAACCCTTTATTTTAGTAAAAAGCTCGGTTTTCTTGTGACGATTCCTTAAAAAAATGAAGTCTAGCAATAAACAAACAAGTTCCTCAAAGAAACTTTGTTTGAAAGTGTTTAGTTTGAATAAAAGTCACAAAAACAAAAAAATTTTTACGACAACCAACGCTTTTTATGCTTTTAGCCCTTTTTACTAACCACTAACCCAAAAACCACCTACCTTTAACCCAAGCCTAACCCTTCCCCAAAAGTCCTCTTGATATTTACAAAGCTTTATAGTTATAAAGGAGGAGGATTAATTGCTTGGCAAGCTTATGGTAGAAGTAAGTTCCATGCCGGTCTCGAGCGTTTCACAAAAATACATCTTCAACCAAGTGTTGAGTGATCTCCCGTGAGGTATGTGAACTTGTATATAAATGAAATTTTAAAGAGGCATGTTATGCCCAAATAAGTAATTTCTCTTATGAAACATTCTAAATAAATCATAACGAATAGGATTGTAAATAGCATAAAAATAAAACCCAATAAAGATCTTGGATTCCCAATACTCAAGACAAGCTCAAAACTTCTCTTCTACCCATTCCATTTGGGTGTGTAAGCCACATTATAAAGAGTTTTGCTTGAGGACAAGCAAAGATTCAAGTGTGGGGGTATTTGATGTGTGTAAAATGCAACATATAAATTACATCAAATGAAGCATATACCTAACCCTTTTTTAGTACTAATTATGACGTCTGTGCTTGTAATCATTGTATAAACTCTAAATAGTTCAATTATCAATAAAACAATGTGATTTTATCCCAGTATTTATTTATTTATTTATACTTTGACATTTTGCACGTTTTGATTTTGTTGGATTTAAAACTCTATATCGCTTTCTAGAAAGTTATACGCAAACTGATGTGTAAACGTAACCAGTTTAATGCGACAAACACTCTGAAACATCAACATATGCTTAAAATACCTTAAATAATCTTTACATAACTTAGAAATAAGTTTTAAAGGGTTCGGTATGGCAAAAACAAGTTTATTCGATCGCAGGGACTATTTGTGTCAAACTGTGAAGTATGCCAATTCGTATAGTAACGTACACTCCGGAACATGATCATAAGTTAAACATACCATAAATATCCTTTACATAGCTTAGAAATAGGCTTTGAGGGGTTCGGTATGCGAAAATAAACTTATTTGATCAAACAGGGACTAAAAGCGTCAAAAAGTGCATAAGTTTGCATTTACGCGCATATCTTACGTTCTGAACATAGCCGGACATCCAAAAAATTTTGTAATCATTAAAATATTTTATTTTAGTGGTCGGAATTCAAAAATACCATTCGTCGCGCAATTTGGATCATTTTTCGCATCCGTTCGTGTTTTGTCGTAATTAACCGAACAACGTGACCGTACGACCAAACGAACCGACATCTGTAATATTTTCAAGCGTATTTCATGTCCCCTATGCTTTAACATCTTTGTAGATCCTTAAAATTGGCTTAACGGGGTTTAAACGCGTCGAAAAAGGCTTAAGGTGTGTGCAAGGACTAAAACTGCCATTTTTGAAACTTTATGCACCGTAGCGTCGCGCGACGGGTACCCCCTTTCACTGTGGCACGATGCGATGCGTCAATTTTGACGAAATTCTCATTTAGCTGCAGGTCTTGTTTTCTAAGCTAGTTTTGGCCATTGTTTTGCAAATTTGTGGGCGTTTTGAGTGGTTTAAATTACATCCACACACTTGTATTGATCCTATGCTTGCTTGGAGAACACATAAAACACTTGGCATGATCCAAGAGCTCCAATTCAAGTATAAATACCCTCAATTTCTGCCCATTCCATTGCTCATTCCATCTTTTTTAACTCTAAGTGGAGGTTGCCATGTTTGGAAGCCACCTACCTGAGTTCTAGTGCATCTCTTTCAGCCATTAGAGTTTTATACGACCTCTTTCATGGCTAACTCTTTATTTTCAGCCATTACAAGCTGAAAGTCAAACAGTTTGACTACCGTTTGACTTTCGGTTTTGATCGCGAATTGATCAAGTCAAAGTTCGATTGAACTTTGCAACGTGAGCGTAATCACGATGGTTATAATCCCTTGCGATTATACCTACTGATTACCACGTTGATTAGGCATAGTGACGAGTCAAAGTTTCGGTCAAAATACGTATTTATGCGTATTTTGCAATGAAGCTACTTTTGGGTATCAAAAGACTTTGTTTTGATATCAAACTTGTTTTCTAACTTAGTTAGACATGTTTTAACATGTTTAACTCGTCACTTTTAGTCTAGTGCAGTAGTGCTTATATAGGGTCATAAGTTAAGCGGTCTAAACGACCGCTTAGACTTTCAAACCCGACCCATTTGGTGGATCATTAGGATCCGACCAAACATATTTTGTGACCATAGTTGTATAGAGAATAACCTTCCGAGGTTATACCTTAAGGTCACTTCGTTTAGTTAGTTGTATGATAGGTAGTTTATATGCCTTAGGAAAATGACCAAAATGCCCTTTTTACGCATAATTTCATTTTAAGCATATGTAACCTAAATTATGACATCTAAACTGATTATGTAATGTTATTAGACATTTTAAGGAATATAATACTTGTCATAGGACTAGTTAGGCGGTCCGAACGCGCTTTGGCGCGAACGACCCGTTAAAGTAGGGTAAACTACCTTAACGAGTTGTAACGGGTCGTAAGCACTTAGGATAGGTTCCGATTTAGAATGTAGGCTTTGTTAAACCATATTATATGAGTTCCAACACTCATTTGGTTTACAAGACCTCATTTTATCCGATCTTCCGATTTAGGTCCGGTTTATTAACATAGTTACCTATATTAGGTGCCGATTGATTCAGTGATCCCTCAAGCGTTATTTGGTTGTTATTTCAAGACTTTTAAGCAATATTAAGTCAGTACATATTTCCCCTCTTTTACCATTTTCAAATATTTTGGGGTGATACACATGTGCCTACTTGTTACTTTCGTGCTTTTCGTGCTTTCATGACATATACTTGCTATGTTCATTAGTACGCATATAGTACATGATTTCATTTATGCTTTGCTATGTATGTTGACTGAGCATGCTAGCACATTGATTTCATAAACAATTTTTGTTACATATTTTTACTTAGCATATGAACACATTGATTTACATTACATTTCTGCTATGTATGTTTACTGAGCATGCTAGCACATTGATTTACATAACATTTCTGCTTCGTATGTTTACTTAGCATACTTAGTACATTATTTTCACATAACATGCTTACATTTGGTATGACATTTGGTTTGTTTAACGAAACTAAAATACGTTCATTAACACTGATCACGCCACTCGGTAGTATGTAGTGGTACCATAGGAATTGACAACTCCTATTCCTGGAATCCTAGGTTTATTTGGACTTAAGGAATGACAGAATCCGAAAACATTTTTGATAAACCTTTGATTTGTTTAAGGGTTTATCCGACAGTCTCAAGGCTTGAATGTATGAGATAAACATTACCGCATAAATGTTTGTATCAGTAAAGCACTGATTTTGCAAAACATAACTTTTGACTTAAACTATGATTTAATCAAATACATTGTTTTGTACATTTTACCTATGGTTTGAGTAGATACTTTTTGCTTGCCATACATAATATTTGATTATACTAGACATGATTTACATTTGACATTAGACATTGTCTACACATAAACATTTTGACATTAGGTTTAACAAGACATTTTGGTGGTCATTTGGTAAGTGATTTAAATAACGAGGCGTGTGTAATATGATAAAAGCATGGTGGATACGCCGCTGGTACTTCCTATATATAAGTGCTTTTATGATATTACATATCGTAGCGTTATCTAAATCATTTCGAAAAAGACATGTTACATTTTATACAAATGACATATTTTCACAAGACATTGTTTTACAAACGACATAATTTATATAAATTCATATTTACATGGTTATTTATTTAACCATGCATTATTATTTTATATCATCTGATTTTCTTATCAATTTTCGTATGATTTATAAAAGAAAACATTTTCATATGGTTCATGACTACTTTTTGTTAAACAATTCTTTTAACTTACAAGTCATGAATCCTGCATCAACAAAACCTATGTATCTCACAGGCATTTTTATGCTGACGTACCTATTTTCACATGTGTTTTTAGGTGCTAATGTTTGATGTTGATCAGGACACACTTAGGCGGACTCGGGCCTTAGTGACATAAAATGAAGCAAGAATAGTTTACTTATGTTATGTTTCCTTTGTTTTAAGACAATGTAATCACTTTAATTTTAAATAAAACCAAACTTTTAATACCATGGTTGTGAAACAACAATTCTGTCGCTCCACTCCCCGACTTTTTTGCCGCGGTTTGTTGTTTTACGCGGTCGGGGTGTGACACTAGTGTTGGAAAAAGTGTGTTTTTGTTTTCCTTTTGTATTTTCAGGACCAAATGAGCTTAATTGAACAAAAGGAACAAATATGCAGCCAAATCTAACATAAATACAAAGAAAAGGAATAAACGTGGCATGCTCGACCCCTCGACAGCATCTTCCCAAGCAAAAACAAGAGAACAGAAGGCTGACCACGGCCCCGTGCCCAGCGAACACGGGGGCGTGGCCAGTTGTCTACAGAAAAGACAAAGCTATAGAAGCTTTTGTTCCCAACATGGGGGCGTGCCCAACTTAACACGGGCCGTGGTCAACGCTAAGATTCGCAGAATCCAGCAAATCTCGATAGTACAGATACGCTTCTGCACACGGGGCCGTGCCCAGCGAACACGGGGGCGTGTGGAGCCTAATACAGACAATTGCAATTAATGAAGAAAGAGAAAAGGGATGGACACGGGGCCGTGTCCGGGCTTCTGTGCAGGCTATAAATAGGGGGTGCTTGGCTCACTTCAAAGGCATCCCTTGGCAAACCACCTCTCTCCCACTTCATCCACACTCCAAAGGCATCCCTTGGCAAACCACCTCTCTCCCACTTCATCCACACTCCACCACCACTACAACACCCACATCCACCACCATCATCCATCATCCACCTTAGAGTGTGTAGTAGTCTCGGGATCCAAGATTGATAGTAAGAGTTCTTGACAATCAAAGGCCATGTTTGCCTAAGTCTCTTACATCACTTGGTGTCACGGCCCCCGTCCCGGTTTGACCCGTTCCAGGAGCCGCGGGACAGAAATCCCGTGGTATTTAATTTAGGCGACAACAGAAGTCTTTGAAAACAGGATCTTTCAATATTTAAAACTGCACGTTTACATAAATTTGGGATAAAACCCGGTAATTTACAATAAGGTGATTTCACTGGGAAATCTTTATTTTTCAAAACATGTTTCTTTATTTATTTACACTGAGCCACTTCTTTAAGCTGGTAGTGCTCCACGGCACTTTTCTTAGCTCACAACAGATCACCTGAAACCTGTTTGAAAAAGGTTTTGTCAGCGGGAAATACTGAGTGAGTTCATTCAGGTTTTATAAAATGACCCTTAGTTATAAATTACAGCATAAGAGCGATTACAATGGTTTATATCTTATATTTATCTGGCACTATGTCACAATGGTGACGATGGTCATACCACTATTAGGTCAATGAACCCAAATAGTGATGATTATCCATAGTAGGTCAATGAACCTAACTGGGAGAAAATTAGTAATGTGCACAATACCCCACTAGCCAGTGATTCAAGATATCCACGACTTAGTCCCTGTAATTATAACTTTTGAAAATAATTTGGAGTATTGTAAAACAATTGATAAAAAGAGAATGACTCACATTGCAGATTTAACGAGCAGTGTATAAGCCTACTGATTAGCCTTGATTATCCTAATTTAAATAATAATGCACACACACAAACGGGTTAGTAACTAATACAGCAGTTACGACAATTCACGAGATTAAACCCTCACAACGATTAATAAGGTGCAATACTTAACAATTCAACGGATTCACAACGAATAACAGAGTATAGTCCGAATTCGAACAGCACTCAAATATTCTAGTCGAAATCACGATGAATAACAAAGTATAAACTCAATTTGAGCAGCACTTAAACAATCGTTGGATAGTTACAATCGATCGGACATTGAATCGTAATAGCGATCGAGTTATTACCCTGATTGCGGCAGCAATTAGTGATCCGTGTGTGTTTTTGGATTGATTCTGCTATAACCCGACGTCAATTTGAAGTTTGAGCGTCGTTTAAACAACAAACTGCAAGTGCCAATGTCTGCTATTTATACCCGAAATTTGGACATGCTTACGAACCGTAAGACTATTCCCTTACGGTCCGTAAGGGACACCTATTTACTATAGGGTAGCCACGTTTGGGACTAGGCCTGCTGAATTGATAAAATTGAAAAATTCGATTTGGACAACACATAATTTAGATAATTGTTCACTAGGGTTTACTCCCTCCTGAATTTTAGGGGCCCTGATCCTGTTTCCGATTGTTCTGAAAATTTCAGGGTTTGTACAGAATCACTTGGGTATCTTAATTAGGGTTTCCTATTGAACAAATTATTTTAATAAATATGACTTTTGATGAGAGTTGTTACATCGTCCCTACCTTAAGAAAAATCTCGTCCTCGAGATTTACTGGAATAGCTGAGGGTATTTTCGCTTTATTTCTGATTCCAGTTCCTAAGTGTATTAGGGTTAGTAACACTAATCGTTTGTGTTTTGAGAAATTTTCTCTTTCTATCTTTTGTTTGTAGTGGTTTCTTTACAATTTCAATTTTTTCATTTACCTCTATATCTTGAAGAGGTACTACCAGGGATTTGTCTGATAAACGTTTTTGGAGATTGGATACATGAAATACATCATGTACTCCAGCTATCTCTTCTGGTAGTTGTAAACGATAAGAAATCTTGGTCCTGTACGTTGGATCACTGAAAATGGTCCTAAGTACCTTGGACTTAGCTTTCCTTTCTTACCGAATCTAACAACTGTTTTTCAAGGAGATACATTTAATAGCATTTTGTCTCTATCTTGAAATTGCAACGGCTTTCGTCTATTATCTGTATAATTCTTCTGGCGATTTCTAGCAGTTTTCAGCCTTTCCTTGAATATCACAGTCGTAGTTACTTAAGATTTTCATCCATCTCTTTTGCCTTATGTTTAATTCTTTTTGCTTAAATTCTTATGACCCGTATAGATAGTAAACTTACTTCTATACAGATAATGTCTCCAAATCTTAAGGGCAAAATTATGGTTCCTAATTCTAAGTCATTAGTGGTATAGCTTTCTTCGTGCTTTTTTCAATTGCCTTGATGCATACCTTTTTGTGTTGCATAAACATACATCTAAATCCTAGCTTTGAAGCATCACCATATACTTTAAAATCTTCTGTTCCTTCTGATAAGGTTAGGATTGGGGCATTTGTTAATTTATGCTTTATGATCCTAAAGATCTCTTCTTGTTTGGGTCCTTATTCAACTAAACTGTTTTACAGGTTAGCTTAGTTAATGGTATAGCTATCTTTGGAAAAATCCTTAATAAATCGTCTATAGTATCCGGCTAAACCTACAAAACTTCTAATTTCCATTGCGGATTGTGGAACCTTTCCTTTGGTAATTTGCTGCTATCTTATCAGGATCTACGTGAATACCTTCATGATTCACCCTATGATCTAGAAATTGCACTTCTGGCAGCCAGACTCCATACTTCGAGAATTTAGCGAAAAGCTTCTCTTTTCTTAACAAAGTTAAGAGTGCATGCAAGGGCTGATAATGTGATTCCTGGCTTTTGGCATAAATAAGTATATCATCGATGAAGATAATTACAAATTTATCCAAATATGGTTTACAGATCTTATTTATTTTGTCCATGAATGTTGCAAGTGCATTCGTTAATCCGAAGGCATGACTGTAAAATTTTGTAATGACCATACCTAGTTCTGAAAGCCGTCTTAGGTATGTCTTCTTCTTTTACCTTCAATTGCTGATATCTAGAACGTAAGTCGATCTTAGAAAAATATCTAGCTCCTTAAAGTTGATCGAACAGATCATCCATCCTAGGTAATGGGTATCGATTCTTAATGGTAACCTTATCCATTCTCTATAATTAATATACATTCTCATCGAACCGATTTTTTTTTTATATAAACAACACTGGTATTCCCCCAAGGGGATGAACTATGTTGTATGAAATCTTTACTTAATAATTCATCTAATTGATTTTTCAGTTTTAATATTTCTGTGGGTGCTAACCGATAAGGTGCCTTGGCTATTGGTATAGTTTCTGGAATTAGATGAATCCTAAATTCTATCTCCCTATCTGGTGGTAATCCTGGTAGCTCTTCTGGGAATACATCTGGGTATTTTGAAATTGCAAGAATTTCCTTAAGTTCCTTACTCTTAGTACTAATGATTACTAAAATCATATATACTATTCCTTGCTTTCGTTCATAACTAGCAACTTTCATTACTGATATGAACTTCGTGACCTTACGTGGTTTATTTCCTGTAATCACAATTACTTCTCCAGCGGGTGCCTGAATTTCTATAAAATTCTTATCACAGAGAATTCGAGCATGGTTGGCTACTAACCAATCCATTCCTAACCTAACATCAAATTCAGCTAATTTTATAGGTAATAGATTTGTAAAGAATTTGACCTGAGAGTTCTATATTTTCTTTTCTTTTTTTTTTTTTTTGCAAAACTTAATTTATGCTAACAGGTTTTCCGTTTGCCATTTTGATTGTAAAGATTTGCCTAAGTTTGGTTAATGGTAAGTTAAGAGCTTGACAGAATGAAGTATTTATAAAACTTTGGTTTGCACCAGAGTCAAATAATACTTTTGTGTAAACGTTGTGAACTAAGAACGTACCAGCTATCACATCTGGAATGAATTCTGCTTCCTGAGCAGTCAGTTGGAAGGCTCTTATATTCCTTTTTGCTTCTTCTGCAGGTTTAGCTTTATTGTTAGATAGTTTGTTCAGTTTTGGACAATCTGGCCTAAGATGTCCAGCTTCTCCACAGTTGTAGCAGACTGAAAATCTCTTTCTCCTGCAGTCTTCTTCTTGATGCCCTGGAATTTTGCAAAAATTGCAATATCCTTTGCATCTTCCAAAATGCTTTCTTTTGCAAAAATTACAAAATGGGTTAGTGGAAGATTGCCCATTCCCTCCTTTCTTGAAATTGTTATGGTTACCCAGACGGAATCATTGGGTAATCTTTTGGGCCACTTCCTTCCTTCTATTTTCTTCTCTTGTTTGTACTAGTTCGTCAGTCAGAGTATTGGCTAAATCCACCGCATCATCAATCGTGCGAGGTTTCGCAGCCTTGACGATATTACGGATTTCAGCAATCAATCCCCAAATATAACGGGAAATAAGTACCGGCTCTGGCGAAGCCAGGGTTGGTACTACTCGAGCATACTCGAAGAATGTCGAAGTATACTTTCGACAATCTACATCTACCATCCGGTGGGTTAAAAACTTATTTGTCATTTGTTCCTTTTCATATTCGGGACATAATTTTCTTTCTACAAAGCTCTTAAATTCTTCCCAGTTCATAGCATACGCCATCCTTCTTCCTTTTGCTTATAACACCGTATTCCACCATTCTAGCGCCCCTTCTTTGAAAAGGTTTGACGCGTACATGACCTGATCATCCTGAGCACATTTACTTATGGCAATTACTGCCTCGGTTTTCTCTAACCAACGTAGTGTCGCAGTTGCTCCTTCACTGCCTGCAAACTCAGTGGGTTTACAAGAAAGAAATTCCTTATAAGTGCAACCAGGCATTACGGCTTTCTTTTTCTTAAGGAGCGGAGCTTGTCGTGGTTCATCATCATTATTAACATGATTATTGCCTTCGTTTACACTATTACTAAAGTTATCTTCAGAAATACGTTTGCTAGGAACGATTGGTTGTGGTTCTATTGGATTTTTAACGGCAGCAACGATTGCTGGAATAGCGTTGGCTATCCCTTGAGCAATTATTGTTGGAATAGTGTTGGCTATCCCTTGAGCAACGATATTTTCTATATCCTGCCTAGTCATATATTGATCCCCCAGTTGTTGCTCAGATTGATTAACCTCATTAACTGGTTCATTATTCTCGTTTTCCATCTGATAATTAATATATATATATATATATATATATATATATAACTTATTAGTATCAAATAAATAATGATTATACAAAAATCATCATACAAATTTCACAGTACACATATAGCCAAAACTATTGATTTCTCGATTCCCATTTTTATAATTTATAGTAGGCATCAATACATACTTTTATCTTACAAAGTTTTATTTGTAGTTTACAGATTGATTTTGACTATTACTATTACACAACCACAGTTTCATAAATCCCCTATCCTTTGTCAGATGATATTCTAGTAATGGCGTTCCCTCTCATCGTATTTCCAGGAGATCTGTCCCCCCATCTCTTGAATCCTATTTCCAGCATTCCTTAGTTCTTTGCTAAAGTAACGGAGTTCAGCCATATTCTCGTTACTCATTGGTGGATTTGGTAAAGGTTCTGGATTGCACTGAGGAAAAAGCCTATAGGGATTGTTTTGTAACTGTATTTCATTAGTCAACCATTCGTCTATTCCGAAAGGTTGCGGGTGGATTGAAGGATTTGGAATGGCTGATTCTAAGTTAGTTGGTAGTTGTGTTTCAAGAGAGTGAATAAAAACATTTTCATTAACAGGCTTAATAGTATTATAGCTTGCTAATATAAAATCTAGTTCTTCCTGAGATGGTAACTTTTCAATTTGCTTAGAACTTTCCCCAATTTCCATTTTCTTAGGCTTTGGTTTCTCGAGAGGTAAAGCGTTGAATTCTATAGGTTCTTCTACGTCTGGTATATACCTATTGAAATCTCTGGAAACCTCTATTCTTACTGGAGGGCGTCAGACAAGTCACTCATGCTGTTTAGCAAAATACACACAATTACTAAGTTAAAATTTATAACCAAATTTGATAGAAAACTTTTAAATATTATTTCATAATGGGTAACTATGAAAACAACTGAAATTTAAAACACCCTAGGTTTTATTTATAAGTTTATTTATTTACTGAGTAAGGCTTCTAGACTGTAGATAATAAAGGTGCTAAAACTTGGGTCAAATTATTTAAGAATTTGCATTAATTGCTATATTGGCTAGCATATAAAGATCTGCCCATACTGTTCACAATTAGTTAAATAATAAAACACATAATCAAAGAATAGCAAATAAAAATTAAGTATTTTGTAAATACTTAATTGGCTTAAATCAGTGGCTTGATCAGTGGCTCTGATACCACCTTTTTCTGTCACGGCCCCCGTCCCGGTTTGACCCGTTCGAGGAGCCGCGGGACAGAAATCCCGT